>NW_007728699.1:23489-25460 GCF_000696425.1 Galeopterus variegatus | reverse complement strand
CCTGGACTGAGCAATTTACCAAACTTCCAAAGTTGTGGGTTAGTTAGTGGAACTTTACAAACAAATCTAAAATTAAGCTGAGACTACAAAATATTTCTGACACTCCTCATGAAAATGAACCCTAGATCGTCAGAAAAACCAGAATGTGAAAGTTTAAGCATATGTTGCTGCTTTCCTGTGTTTTCTGTGCAGATGCACAGTGATAACTATTTTTGGAAATATGGGGTTTTTTTCCTCTTTGCCCAGGTACTCCAGGTGCTCCAAGACACCAGGTAGTCTTGAACTGTGACCACTCCATATACTAGAACAAGTCTGAAGCCCAAGTGAATGGCTACTATATTGAGGCTGTAGTTTCTGAGAAGGCGAGTTTAGTCACATTTCCTAACCCAATGTCATGTTACATTAAACTGCACCTTGCCACTGACTGACTCTTCATGACATCAAGCAACCAAACAGTAGTTATGTGCAGATGCAAAACAAAATTCTTCCTCCACCACTACTTCATGCACCCACACACACTCGTATGCCAGATGTTCTTGCAGCTTGGATACCAAGATGAGTCTGAGTCTTTGGCAGATAAATAAGGAAGCAGCTTAACATTCACCAAAAAAAGAGCTAATTTTTATTCCCACAGGGCAGTACACAATAGTAGCTTTGCCCCTGTGGAGGTGTTGGGCTGAGCTTTCTTCCATCACACCTGATTTCTCAAAAGGGCCAAATGAAGGGCTGGCCATTTAGCTCAGTTGGTTAGAGCATGGTGCTAATAACACCAAGGTCTATGGTTCGAGCTCTATACCTTCCAGCCATGAAAATAAAAAATAAACATATAAATAAATTGTGGCTGAGGAGGGATTAAAATTCTCATTATTTAAAAAAGAGGGGGCCAAATGAGGCTGGAGAATTTGGCAGTGGCCTTTAAATCTTTAACAGACACTATCAAATGGGATTAGTGGTAAAAAGAAGCAAAGAAAGATTAAAAAAAAATTAAGTCAGAGGATTCCAAATGTCAGGTCTCTAGGTCTTGCCTGATAGATCTGGGAGCTGACTCCTAGCCCCAGGGCCCTGATGGATCATTCCCTTGCTCTCCTCCACTGGCCAGGCATTACCTTCTACACTTCATTTTCCTTTTTCCACCCACTACATAATCTAAAGTACAGCACTCTTTAGATCCACTCTCCCAGCAAAAGTCTAGGGACTCAGCGTCCCTAGAAACTTACATGCATTAATGCCAGCACCGTACGTACCCACATGTTTCTGGAGATCTCCAATTATGACTCTAGATATGACTGATCAGTGTCATCCTAGACACAGACTGAGCAGCAGAGAGTCAAACCAGCCACACTAGTCAAGTCAACCAAAAGGACGAGTCAAACACACTTGAGACCATCATTGCTGTACATGCACTCCAGCCTAGACTTTTCACTGATGGTACAGAAAACGTTAGCATTTTTCAATTCAAGTGTCAAGTTTCCTCTTTTTATTTATTTAAGAGGACATGGCAACCGGCTGGGCTCTGGCCCAGATGCTACAGGTAGGGGCAACCTCCTTCCCCATCTCACATCATATAGCCACTATATGTCCTGGGACTTTTCTTTGGCAACTGGGGAGGAAAAAAGGAGCAGTATTTTTTGTTGTTGTTGGCAGCCTGTAGGGAGAGAATGTGCTCCCTCCTCCCCAGGCCCTTGGGCAGGGTTTGAACTTCTGTTTAGAGACACAAGAAGATACAGGAGATGAGATATTTCCTTGAGAGATTTTGTGGATTCTGGGCAAAGCGTGAATAATTACTGGCTAGGAAAGTGTGGAGTAATTGGAATATAAGTCCTTCTGCTACCTGGACCCAGAAACACTCTGTTCCCCCAAGGGGCTGTGGTTCCAGATCAAAGCAGGAAGGACTTATCTGACTCCAACCACAGCAAGTGCCTTCTGGATCTCTAAAGACCTGCATCTCTGGGGGCCCATCAGGCACAGCAC
>NW_007728699.1:21423-22443 GCF_000696425.1 Galeopterus variegatus | reverse complement strand
AGCCTGTGAGACTGAGTGGTGAGGTGCCGCGAAGGACCCCAGAAAGAGCTGAGTTCCTGAAATGTTGCAGAGAAAGCTAGAGGTTCTGCTTGGACAGAATGGAGTAAGAATAGATGTTTTGTGGTTATTCGATATACTGTGGTTCCATTGGTATTCACAGGCTCATGAATCATGATGACACTTGGGTCTCACTTAAAGCAAGCTATCAGCAGCTTTAAGTAGGAACACCCAGCTGCCAAGGCATTACAACATGGTCTTCTTCCATGAGGATCATGGATGCTCCAAATAATCAAGACCCTAGGTCAGTCCTAAAGGAGAGTACTGAGCCAAAGCTCTATAGAAAAGAAGCAAATACTGAAAACTCTCAAATTTTGAATGTGAAGTTCATATAAGGAAGGTATGTTAATGTAAGAGTTGAGTTTAAAGACCATGAAACACACTTAGATAAGAGCAACAGGGAAGAAGATGGAAGAAGACAAAATTTGTCAGACGGGTCCACATTTGAGACCCAGCTGTGCCGCTTACCGACTGCATAGCTTATCTTTTTTCTTTATTTTTACCCCCCAAATTTTCTGAGCCTCAAGTTCCTCAAGGTGGGGCAAAACTCCCCACCTCACAGATTGCCATGGCATATGGTAGGCTCAATAAATGCATGTTCCTTCTCCATCATTCCCTTTCGTTCTCTCAACCTACAGACTTTCCACTGATTTGGTGATACTTGTTTCTTAGAAAACAGAACAGAATATTATAGATTCTCACTAACAGAAGGGACCCTAAAACAGTTATTCTCAACAGGGGCAATTTTATGCTCAGGGACTATTTGGCTATGTCTGGAGACACTTTTGACTGCCACAACTTAGGGGTGCTACTGGTATCTAGTGGGTAGAGGCCAGGAATGCTGCTAAACATCCTACAATGTACAGGACAAGCCCCTACAACAAGGAATTATCCAGCCTCAAATGTCAATAGTGCCAAAATTGAGAAACCCAGTCTTAGAGGACCTCTAACTCACCCTCCCAC
>NW_007728699.1:19191-20766 GCF_000696425.1 Galeopterus variegatus | reverse complement strand
CTGCTGATCAGCTCTAACTCAAAATGCCTCTCCTTAGATTAAATCAAAATTAAGAATGTTTGCTTGTTGGTCCTAATTTTGCCCTCTCCTTCTCCACAGAATAAATCTAAAACTTCTTTAGCTCATCAAGTAGTGGGGTACATTATATGCTCTCAAGTGTGCAAGGCCCTCGGGAAGAACCAAATATGAACGGATGGAGTTCCTGCCCTCAGAAAGCTTACACCCTAACAGAGAAGATAGATAAAGAAGCTGCAAAATGAAGGTGGATTAAATAGGCTCTTAAAGAATATGCCGCACCCTCCAGGAGAAAGAACCTATTTAATTCTAACTGAGGTCATCCAGGATGGGTCAAGATAAAGAGGCTGAAATGAAGATAAGGATGTCTCTGGATGACAAGACACCAAGAGCAAAGACCAGCACAATGAAAGTGTAACATCTACCCAAAAGTCAGCAATGGGATGGGCAGAGCTTAGCATCAGGAGAGTGATGTAGTGGGAGATGAGAAGAGAAAGATGGGTGGGAACCAGATTCATGGAAGGTCTCAACTGTCATGCTAAGGAGTCTGGATCCTTCTGGCCACATTCCGAGTAGGGCAATACCATGATGGGTCCCATGGGAGGACAACGCTGGCTGCAACTTGGAGTATGGACTGAAGAAGAGAGAGAATAATGACAGTATGAGGGGAAGTCAGGGTGAAGGGTTGCTTGGGATTTTAGAAAGAAAAGAGATGAACATGTGCCATGAACTGAATTATGTTCCCCCAAAATTCATATGTTTAAGTCCCCAATGTGATGGTATTTGGAGATGGGGCCTTAGGAGGTAAATAAGTTTAGATGAGATCATGAGGGTAGGATTAGTGTTCTTATAAGAAAAAAANGGTCCCATGGGAGGACAACGCTGGCTGCAACTTGGAGTATGGACTGAAGAAGAGAGAGAATAATGACAGTATGAGGGGAAGTCAGGGTGAAGGGTTGCTTGGGATTTTAGAAAGAAAAGAGATGAACATGTGCCATGAACTGAATTATGTTCCCCCAAAATTCATATGTTTAAGTCCCCAATGTGATGGTATTTGGAGATGGGGCCTTAGGAGGTAAATAAGTTTAGATGAGATCATGAGGGTAGGATTAGTGTTCTTATAAGAAAAAAAGACATCCTTCTCTCTCTCTCTCTCTCTGCCATGTGAGGATACAGCAAGGAGATGGCTATCTGCAAGCCAGGAAGAAGGCCCTCACCAGAACCTGATCATGCTGACACCCTGATCTTGGACTTCCCAGTCTCCAGAACTGTGAAAAATAAATTTCTGCTGGTTAAGCTGCCCAGTCTATGGTATTTTGTTATGGCAGGCTGAACCAACTAATACAGCATATTAAGAGGAAACAGAAGGAGCATACTAAAATTGCAAGAAAGGGAAAACATGGCTCCCAAAGTAGGTTCAGGAGGCAGAAGATTCCACAGGCTCAGGTGGAATCATTCGTTATAGAAGGAAGAAGATCACATGGCTCTCAGAGGCCAGTTCTAAAGGAGGAGAAGACAGGTAAAGATAGGGTGGAATTCTGGAGGAAAAAAGACTTAAGG
>NW_007728699.1:15954-17872 GCF_000696425.1 Galeopterus variegatus | reverse complement strand
AAAAAAAAAATTGGAAGAGAAAAAGAGAAAGAAGGAGAAAGAGAAGGAAAGATGGGTTTAAAGCTGAGCTATCCTTCCCCAACACACAGCTCTACCACCACCACCACTACAATCACCCTTTCAGCCCCAACATTCTTAAAAATAATTGTGTATACACCTCATCCTGGTCCATCCCACTCCTCTGGACTTAATCCAGTTTATAAATTTTCCTCACAAAATAGAGAACTGAATACAAACTCCACCATGGCATATGCAGAGGAGAGTCCAGTACAATGTCTCTTAGCTGAGGGCATTTTGTCTGCCTCCTCCAGGTGATATTTGGCAATGTCTGGAGATATTTTTGGTTGCCACACCTGACAGGATGCTACTGGCATTGAGTGGGTGGAGGCCAGGGATGCCACTAATGCACAAAGCACAAGAAGCACTCCCCCTCCAAAAAAAAATTATCTGGTCCAAAATGTTGATAACCCTGCTCTAGTGCAACTATTATCTCCCATTATCTCCCATATTCTAGACATTATGTCCCTATTAAGGTACCTTAAGACAGATAGCATAGGATCTTCTACATCATACTGAACCTGAGTCAGTTGAAAACCCCAGGTCTTTTTCACATGAACTTCTCTCAAGATAGGCTTGTTCTTGTGCAGCTGAAGTTCTGGACCACTGGGAAGAACTTTATGTTAATCCCTATAAAATTCCATTCTTTCAGTTATGGTGCCTGGAGATACTGAGAGGCTTGATTTGCTCTTCACATTCAGAGGAGATATTTGTTCTAGCTCTTCATCACTACCAGCAGCAGCTCCTAAACAGGAGACTACAAACAGATTCCAGGCTGGATGGGGGTGGTTGCCTGTTTGTGGCATTCCTAGTTAGTTTCCTGCCTGCTTCAATCAAGATGATCCGTGTCTCACCCAACTGACAGCAGCCCTCTAGGTAAGAGCATTCCCCACCCCATCATCTTTTCTGCACACCTCACTGCCAGATACCATAGCTTCTTCCCTGCCCTTTGGGGAAAAGAAGGGAGCAGAAGTGGCTGAGGTATGTCATGCCAGAGAGGGGCATGTATGTGGCTTGGAGGTGGAGGAGTTGTTTCCCAACCACTCTTGATATAATGAAAAATATTTTAATTGAGTAAAACAACATTAAGGGTGCTGTTCTATTTTTTGTCAGCAGAGCTATATGAACCTGAACTTTCCACTAAGTCTAAAAAGCAATCAGGTACGCAGGCTGACATTAAAACTCCATGCTATGATGTACTGTCAAATATAAATCCCCCAAGTGACAAATCTACAGAGAGAAAATTACAGGAATTAGATTTGTTGTAATTTTGAAAATTGAATTTTTATATTGCAATTGTTTGTTATATCCATTACTTTATTTTATCTTAACGTCAGTATAAGGCAACCAATTATCCTTTGTTGAGAAAGGCTGTCTTTTCTTATGACAATATGTCCTTCTCTTTTTCTTTTTTGATATAAAAATGTCTTGTCTTAATAAAATGTTGGAGAAATTAATAGATAACAGTTAATATATTTATATCCTTACTTAGCAAAAATAAAAAATTGGAGACCCTGCATCATTTTCTAAATTTTTTCTATGACTTTACCAGGCATGAAACCCAAAATTCTAGGAGCAGTTAATATAAATATTTGATAAATATATCTATGATATCTTCAGGCAACTCACTAATGACAAACCCCAGAAATAATTATATACAAAACCACATAGCACGGCCCTGGGGATCATTCTTCAGGTCAACATCAATTCATGAATCAACACTCTGAAGGTATATTTGTTCAGGCAACTATAAATCCACCTAACCATATTATAAGCAAGCTCACATTTAACCATCTTATTCAAAGAACATCCTGAGAAACTGTTAAAGACCCCACTGAAATCAAAGTGAACTTGTCTTGAG
>NW_007728699.1:13835-15565 GCF_000696425.1 Galeopterus variegatus | reverse complement strand
CAAAGAACATCCTGAGAAACTGTTAAAGACCCCACTGAAATCAAAGTGAACTTGTCTTGAGAAAACAATGGACAAACTGGTCAAGAACCTGAAGGTATTTGGGTTTTGTTTTTCTGTTCATCAGACATTCTCCCTTCTTTTGGTAACTACACCATGGTTTTCCTTTGGACTCCCACCACGCATCTACTTTCAGTCCACATGGTGCAGGTGTTGACTCCACTCATCGCTCCATGGGTAGACATATGATCTAGGTCTGCCCAATCAACACCACCATCCTCCTGACCACAGCATTGGCTTAGGAATGGGTATAGGCCCCATGACAAGCCAATGAGACACAGTTCCAGAAGTTTTGTTTTACTTATTGGTAAAAAGAAGGCATATTTCTATCAGTGTTCTTGAGAGAATATGATATAAGCCTCAAGTCCTAGAGACCACTTTGTTCCCAGGGGAACAGCCTGACTAAACATAACTAGGACAGTAAAGATATGGAAAGAAAGTGAGATTAAGTAATGATGACATTATTTGGAGCACCTTAATCCAGGAGGACTCAGGCCAATTCTATCACGAACTATGTTTATATAAGCCAATTAAATTTGTTCTCTTTACTTAAGCCATTTTGAATTGGCTATTGATCTATTGCAAGTAAAAAAGTTTGGTTGGTTCATAAGATTCTTCTAAAAATGTGAGTTTGACGAGTCCTGTCATTTCATTTATCACACAAACATTTACTGTGTACCTGCACAGTTCCAGACACTGTGCTAAACTCAGGGATACAACAGAAAAAAAGAGTTGGCCCCAGCCTTTGAAGAGGTAGTCTAGTGAAGGAGATGGACATCTAAGAATATACAAATTACAAAAAAGGTGTGGCCAGAGCTACAGTCAAGTATGATTAATGGAGGAGCACAAAGATCAAACCGAACTAATTCTGCCTTCCAGGGTCCAAGAAGCCATGAGAGAAAATGACATTTGAGTGTTTCCTTTTACTAGCTCCAGGGGAGTCAATAATTTATCTTCTAATGTCCCATCTGTTTAATAAAACAAATCCAAAATTTTGCCAGGAAGAGATATTAAGATAACTAGGTTATGCCTAGTGATTAAGATCACTATGTATCTTGGAATACACATTTCTCCATAAAAAATAACAGTAAGGTTATTTACCCAGTCCTCTTCACTTCTCTCACTCTAGACAATTTTCCTGAGATTATAGGACAAAAGTTTGGTAGTCAAAACTAAGTTTGTTCTATTTCTTTGAATGAGATTCATTTGAGCTCAGGGCTAGAACTTTTTAAAGGAATGTTGAGGCTGTCTTTCATATTATAACCAAATTGGGCATTAATGCTCTCTTTCTTCTGTTTGATCCACACTGTCCAGTATTAATATCATCCTTCCAGAAAGAAAAAAATGAATCAAATGAGAAAAATTGTCTCTACGTCATCTGTTAACCTTATACCTCTTATTTCAAGCATGGTGCCCATTCCTTCTTTTTTCCTCTACTTCCTCCAGACATAGTAAATAATAATATCTTAAAATCATGGTATGGGCCGGCCCAATGGCGCACTGCTACAGTGCGCTGCTTGGGAGCGCGGCGGCACTCCCGCCGAGGGTTCGGATCCCACATACAGACCGGTTCCCGCTCACTGGCTGAGCAAGGTGCGGGCACATTGCCGAGGGTTGCGATCCTGTTGCCGGTCCTGGTCTGGTACGGGCGCGACACTGAGGGTTGCGATCCT
>NW_007728699.1:7427-12901 GCF_000696425.1 Galeopterus variegatus | reverse complement strand
AAAAAAAAAAAAAGAAAAAAGAAAAAATCATGGTAATTTCTGGTACATGAGACATATTTCTAAAATTTTCTGTTTAAAGGACAATAATTTGGGTGAAGAATAATTTTGTGTTCTCACCAGTTGTAACTTTAATAGAGAAAATTCTAAAAAAAAAAAAAAAAAGCCAGATGTTCTTTACAAAAGATGTTTATATATTTTTGCTCTCCCATAGTTCCTGCTGTTAGAATGGCTGCTTCCAAAGCTGACTAAAGATGGAGTTGCCACCAGATCTTCTCAACGGATGCAGAAAAAACATTTGGCAAAATGCACCATTCATAATGAATTTAAAAAAAAAAAAAAAAACACTCTGGGCAAACTAAGAATGAATGACAATTTCCTCATTCTGATACAGGGCATCTACAAAAACAGACCTACAAGTAACATCATAAGGAGTTAATGATGAAATGTTGGGAAATGCTTTCCCACTAAGACCGGAACAAAAATGTTCTAAGTCACTTCTGTTCAACTCTGTACTGGAAATCTTAATCAACGTAATAAGGCAAAAAAAGAAATAAGAGACAAAAGATTAGAAATAAAGAAGTAAAACTGCCATTGTTCACAGATTGTCATCTATGAAATAGTAACAAAAAATTAAAAATGAAAGTAAAACCTAACACAATTTAAATTAGCATTAAAAAATCTAATATCAAAGAATAAATCCAATAAAAGATGTGCAACACCTTTACACTAAAAATTACAAGACAATACTTAGAGATATTAAAGAAATCAAAATTGATGAAGAGATATACAGTGTTCATGGAATGAGTCATGAAAAACTCAGTATTTTTTAAAATGTGCATTATCCCAAATTGATACATAGATTTAATACAATCCAAATCAAAATCTCAGCCGAATTTTTTGAAGAAATTGACAACTAGTTATAGAATGTAAATTAAAATGGAGAGTATCTAAAATAGCCAAGCAATCATAAAAAATAAGTTGGAATTCTTATGCTGCCTGATTTCTAGACTTGCCATAAAACTGCCATAATCAAGAGAGTGTATTAGCATAAGAATAAAACTACAGATCAGCAAAACAGAACAGAGAGTACAGGAATAGACCAGGAGAAAAAATATTTGTAATAGATGAATCTGACAAAGAACTTATAGCCAGAATATATAAAGAACTCCTACAAGTCGATTATTTTCAGAAAATAATAATAATTGGTAAAAGACTTTAACAGACCCTTCACAAAGATATAAGAATTTTAAAAGTATACACATATGAAAAGATGCTAAACATCATTAGTCATCAGGGAAATGCAAACTAAAACCACAATGAGATACCCTAAATGCACATTTGAATGACTAAAATCAAAAGGGACTGGCAATACTAAATGTTGGCAAGGATGCAGAGCAACTGGAACTCTTATAGTTTGCTGATGGGATTTCAAAATGAACAACCACTTTGGAGAACTCTTTGATGGTTTCTTGTAAAGTTACACTTACCCTCTAGCCCAGCAATTTTACGTTCATACAATTGAAGATTAATTGACAATAAAAATGAACCATTGACACATGTAACAACATGGCTAAATCTCAAAATATTATGTTGAGCAAAATTAAACATGATACAAAAAGTGCAATGATTGGTATTATTCTATTTATCTGAAGTCCAAGGACAGGCAAAGCTAAGTAGCCAGGGGTAGAGGGAGATGTCAGGATGAAGATGATGAAAATACTCTTATTTTGGAATGATGGTTTTGTTGATATGTACAATTGTAAAAACTCATCAATCTAAACAGTTAATATCTGTTCATTTTATTATAAGTTAATTCACCCTAATTAAAAAGAGAGAGAAAAAGGTAACATAGAAATACTAAATTTTCTTTGCTCTTTTCCAAAAGATGTTAACGATTTCTTGCCCACCATAGTTCCAGCTGTTTACTATCTAGCATGGGACATCCCCCTTCCTGCATCCCTANGAGCAAAATTAAACATGATACAAAAAGTGCAATGATTGGTATTATTCTATTTATCTGAAGTCCAAGGACAGGCAAAGCTAAGTAGCCAGGGGTAGAGGGAGATGTCAGGATGAAGATGATGAAAATACTCTTATTTTGGAATGATGGTTTTGTTGATATGTACAATTGTAAAAACTCATCAATCTAAACAGTTAATATCTGTTCATTTTATTATAAGTTAATTCACCCTAATTAAAAAGAGAGAGAAAAAGGTAACATAGAAATACTAAATTTTCTTTGCTCTTTTCCAAAAGATGTTAACGATTTCTTGCCCACCATAGTTCCAGCTGTTTACTATCTAGCATGGGACATCCCCCTTCCTGCATCCCTACTCTCAAAGCTAACTATACAAAGAATTGTCACTTAACCAAGGTAAGACAGCACTGGAACAGCTGCATTACTTATAATTATGTAATGTCTGTCTCTCACCAAATTACAAATTCCATGAGAGTTGGGACCTTGCCTGTTTTGTTCCCCATTCTAATACTATTGCCTAGAAAAATTCCTGGGGCATAAGAACCCCTCAGTAGAAATATGTCAAATAAAAAATGAATGGATGGATGATATAATTAGAATATGGTCAAGAATTATCTAGTCCAATTCTTTCTATATGTACAAAAAGGAAAGACACCCATGGAAATTAAGTTACACATCCAATGGCAGGGCTAATATTAGGACACAGATCTCCCAGAACTTCAGCCAATGCTCATTTCACCTTAATGCAACTATGGTACAGTTTATCCAAAAAAAATGAGAAAGCTAAGAATTTACTTCTTTGGAAGGTTTCCTTGATGATAACAAGAGACGCACCAGAGGAGATGTGTTCTCTTCTGCTACTAGATATTGTAGTGTTTACATGTGATGCCTGGAAATGTGGCAACCATTTTGCACACCTGAGGATATCAAAGTCAACATGCTGAGAATGACAGAAAAAGATGGGGGGAAACCTCGACTTCTGTTGATGTCACTGATCTACTAATTGACTAAACCATAGCATCCCTCTTTTAGGACGTCTTGATATATGAGATAAAAAGCAAATTTTATTATTTATACTAGTTGAGTGTTAGCAGTCAGTCACTTGCAGGTAAATATCTAAAACATACCCAAGAGGCATGAGGAAATATGAGTATTCAAGGAACTGAAAGAACATCAATGTGGCTGGAGTATAGGGAGCAAAGAAGTGAGTGGTAAGACAATGTAGGACACATAGACAGGGACCATACTACACAGACCATCTAAGAATTATGAGTTTATCCCCAGGGCAATAGTAAGTCATTAAGGAAATCCTAGGTTTTCTAACTCCACTGCAGATAGGGCAGGAGGACAAAAACTTTGACCGTGGAATGTCAGTTTTGCATCTGTATTTACATGTTGGAGGCTCTTAGTACAAACTCAATCCTCTGGCTGTGGCAAGGTAAGGACAAGATGGGCTTAGCCATCTACCCAATCAGAAAGCCACTAATAATATAAACTTCACCACTTCCCAGGCCAGACTCTCTTTCATGCAGTGACGCCAACAGACAGGACAGGTGAGATCACATGGGTTACTGACATGCAAGTTCCAAGTACACAAGCAAGAGAAACCACACACAACTGCCATGCTCAAGAAAGACTAAAGTTCACAGACTCAGATTTTCCTCAGCTATCCGGATCACTCTTATTTCCATATGATCGTATGACCTCAGGCATTATCCTCTGCTTTCCAAATTCCATCTTAGTTCCTTCTTTCTCTCTTGAATGAAAGGATACCAAACTGAATAGTTTTTCCTTTTCATTATGCCTAGACTACCTCATATCTTGCTCACCAAGACATGTACTTCTTGCTGAAGAAATGATGTTTATATGCTTATTTCAACAGATTCAGCACACTCTGTTTCTATTAATAAAACATATTATACAAACTATTTCCAAACATGCATGACCACATAATGATAGTTTTTCATACACAGGACCTCAAAGCAGGTACATTACCCAGACAGACTACTTAACATTTTCTCACCATTTAAATACATTAAATTGCCCTCCTGGTCAGCACTACCCATTACTCTGAAGCAATATTCAATTGTTCCGCAAAATTATTATATGTGCCATGTGTTTTATAAGAAGGAAGTCAGGCATGTAATTGTGAACAAGACACATCTCTGAGCCAAAGGGGAGCGGACCAACAATCAGCTAACCAAAGAGTCACCAGAGAAAACTTCTCCTCAGAGGGCAAAGAAAATGAGAGGTTTTTATCAGCCTGGAGTGGTGCAAGCAATGTGCTGACTTCATTCATGGGAATGGGCCAAATGCCTTTTCAAGGTTCTTTCCAGTCTTCAGAGTACAATGGTGTAGAATGAGGAACGAGCCACCCTGGAAGCACATGTCTTACACAACACCCTGGATTTCCACTGACCAAAACCACCACAGAGAAAAAAGTAATGTAAAAATTGGATAGTGGATCAAGAAAACAGGTCTGAAAATGATTTATAATATATCATGTAGATAAAATTTCACCTTCAATGTCTTTTATCTGAAAGTCCTACTTAGCAAACATGAGAAAATCATAAAGGGGCAATGTTCAACACCACTTTAAATAATAATAACCACTATGTATCAAATGCCTATGATGAGCTACGTGCTTGTATTCCTTACTAAATACCTAAAGAGGGGAGGCTATTAATATCTCCGCCTTATAGATTAGGAGTCTGTGGTTAGAGTGGTCAACTTACTTGCCCAAGACCACTGATCTAGGACACTTCCTAGGATTTGACACTCCCAGAAGGATTTGAACCCAAATCTGTCTGACTCCACACCACATCTTTCCACTAGTCCATGCCTCCTTAAAATTCTTGAAAAGCCTGGAGACCTCTAGTGATTCCCAAAGAACTTCAGTCTATGGACTACCATAAGGAGTAAGCTCAAAGGTCCTACAGACCTAGTGCTTCTCCCTCTACCAACTGATACTGCCAAAAGATAGCCCCTATCTGCAGCCATCGTTCAAATGACCAGAGAAGTCTTCCCTACCCCAGGAGACAGGGGTTCTGATAAGGAGTAAGCTCAAAGGTCCTACAGACCTAGTGCTTCTCCCTCTACCAACTGATACTGCCAAAAGATACCCCCCATCTGCAGCCATCGTTCAAATGACCAGAGAAGTCTTCCCTACCCCAGGAGACAGGGGTTCTGGTGGGGCTCTGCCACTGACTGGCTCCTCAGTGTCTCAGTTTCAGCACCTGTTAAATAGGAAAATATCTGCCCTTGCCTGCCTCACAGTCTCAGTATTAGTTAGATAATTAGAGTTAACAGACTTAGGCAAGAGATTCTTCCTTGTGACGACATTTTCACTTTGCGTAGTGGTCCAGAAGGAAGGAGCAGAAGGAACCCTGAGCTGGGAGTCAGGTGACCAGAATAAAAGTTCATAGTTCAGCCATCAGTTCCCATGTGTCCTTGGACAAGTCATTTTCCTGCTTTGAGCCTCAATGTCTTCATCTAG
>NW_007728699.1:2861-7241 GCF_000696425.1 Galeopterus variegatus | reverse complement strand
AGTTCCCATGTGTCCTTGGACAAGTCATTTTCCTGCTTTGAGCCTCAATGTCTTCATCTAGAAGATGATGGCATTGCACCAGATCAGTAAGTCTGATATGGCCTACTGCCCAGGGGTAGACCAGAAGGATTCTCCTGATGAATCTCAAACTTGACTGAAAAATAAAGGTCTTTTTATTAATTGCATGAGTAAATGGCATCCCATTTCAAAGTGCTATTTCTGTGCACAGTCACTAAGTAGGTTACTGTAATTTGTTACCAGTCAACTAAAATTACTGTGTGTCTAGTTTATTCAGGATTCAAATACTTAGCAGCACTCAAAGTGCCTACTGTGTANCTGTGTGTCTAGTTTATTCAGGATTCAAATACTTAGCAGCACTCAAAGTGCCTACTGTGTACAAACTGTACACAGTTGTAAGGTCCACAACTTTCAGGAAGAATACACTGATACCAATATCATTGCTATCTTCAGTGGATCGTGGCTTTCAATTGCTGTTAGGAGAATCGTGGCTTTCAATTGCTGTTATGACTGCTTATAAATTAATGTTAATAAACTCCATAATTATCAATATAGATTGCAGTGGGTCATTTGGTTAACCCTATAACATGTGGTGATGCATATGTGGATCCATGGTGTTTGAGGCCTATAATTTGTAACAATTAGGCTTCAAGGCATGTAAGAGTTGGGCAGCTGATCAAACAACAAATATTACTGAGCACCTATTATTTATCGAGTTCTGGTCTAAGCACTAGAATACTTCTGTGAACAAGACCAGGTCCTGTCCTCCAAAACTATGCAGTCTAGTGGATGATTACAAACAAACAAACAAAACAAATAAGTGAAGTATGTCAGGTGTCAAAACAGAGTGATGGAAAAAATAAAATAGGGTATGTGGTAGAAAGTAAATGATAAGGTTTAGCCAAGACGAAGGGTCTTCAAAGACTTCTCCAGTGAGGTAACATGTAAGTTAAGAGCTGAATAATGAAAGGGTGAGGTAACCTGTAAGTTAAGAGCTGAATAATGAGAGGCAGGCTCGTGAAGACCTGGGGGAACTGCATTCCAGACAAAAGGAACAGCAAGAAAAAAAGGTTCTGAGGCAGGAGCAAGTTTGGAATGTATCACGGTTTAGATTTTCATTGAGCAAATGTATTCCTCTCCTCCTCCCACTGTGGAAAGAATATACTACCCTGTCCCCTGATGTTGAATTTGGCCATATGACTTTGCTTTGGCTAATCGAGTATAAGCAGATGTGATACGAATGAGCAAAGGCTTAAAATGTGCCCGTGTAATAGGCTTGTCCTCTTAAGGCTACTGACTTGCCACGAGAAGAGCCTGCCCTGAGTAGTTGCTGCCCTTTCATCCTCAGCTCCAGAATGACAACATAGGGAACAGATTTGAGCTTAAACTACTGTAAAGAGCCAAGTCCAACTGGATTTTTAGCTTGTTACAAAGCCTTCCAGTCAAGCTCAGCCTATATTAGCTGATTCCATCAACTTGCAGTCCTGTAAAAGGGAGAATAAATGTTCATTACTATATGTGCCTGAGTTTTGGGGTAGTTCATAATGCAGCAATAGCTGACTGATGTAGCATGTTCAGACAGAGAGAAGACTGGCCTGATTATGGCAAGCAAGGAACATGGGTAGTGATATGAATGAGATAGAAAGGAGTCAGATGAAGTAAAGATTTACAGGAAAGGTCTTTAGTTTGGATTTTATTTTAATTGTATTAAGCCATTAATTGGAGAGTTTTCAGTATAAGAGTAACACTATCTGACTATTGTATGTAGGATGGACTGCAGAGGTGCAAAAGTGGAGGACAGGATACCAGTTGGGAGGCTATTGTGATAGTCTAAGCAAGGAAGGATAGTAGCTTGGAGTAAAGTCGTGACTATGGCTGTGATCTAATTCAAGATATACTTTGGAGGTAGAAGAGATGGTACTAATTAATGTACTGGATTAGGGATATAAAGACAAGAGTGCTCAAGAACGGCCCCTAAGATAATGAAGCTATTTACTGAGATGGGGAAGGCTTGGGATTGGGGAAAGAAGATGTCCAGAGGGACATGGGGAAAGTGGGTAGTTTTGGCATCTTATGTTTGAGATGCTAACTAGGCTGTTAGATATTCCATTCTGCCTTTCAGGGAAGTGGTGTGGGTTAGAAATATAAATGTGAGTGTTATTAGTGCATAGATGATATTTGAAGCCATGAGACCAGAGGAGATCACCTGAAAAAGTGGGGAAGATAAGATATCTGAGACAGAGCTCAGTCCAACATTTGGAGGTGCAGAAGCTGAGGACAAGCCAGCAAAGCTTACAGGGAAATATGGGTCTGTGAGGCAAGAGGAAAAGCAGACAAAGATGATAACAGGAACTCTGGAGAAGAATCATGGCTCAAATTTGATTCATTCATAGATTTGGGTAATTGCTAAAAAGATACATAAGTAAATACAAAAGAAAATAAAGAACAAGGAAAACTTTAAATAGTAATACCTCATCGTTATAACAACTCACCTCCAGAAAGTAGGAATAGGTTTGGCAGGCAGCCATGGGTCTTGTGCCCTGTGGGTTTTAGTCTGAAACGTGTCAGTCACTGGATTTAATGGTTTCTACAAGTGCTTAGACCTCTGTATAGTCTTTAACTATAGACAGATTAGGAAGATACATTAGCTAAGCATAGATCTGGAATGCTGACTGGGAAATAGACTTGCTTCAGTGCAGAGAGAAAAGCTCTATGAGGGGGCAAGAATGATTCAGACATTAGTATGTGCACAGAACGCTTCTAGTTGGGCTTTGTTTGAAATGAGAACATCAGAAACCCAGGGAGGATTGGAATCACCTTAAAATTTTATTTTGGTCTTGAAGTCAAAACAGGAAGAGGGGAAACTCATAACCAGTAAACAGCATTAGACCAAAAAGTGTCAGAGAAGGAACCGATGAAGCAGGTTGAAGCCACTTAAAAAGTTAAATTTGCAGAATGGAGGAAGGGAACAGTAGATTCGGGTTCCTTTTTTTAGAATTAAGAAGATACTGGGGAAAAAAATATATTCCTTATATCACCAAAACAGAAAAGTTACTTACGCCTGAAGAAATCTAATGCTGCTGCTACCTGGGACACCAGTAGCAGCAGGAATCTAAGGGAACTGATTCTCTGTTGAGGACCAATGAAGAAAGGATTCCTAGACCTGTGGAATTCCAAGACCAGGGGCAGCCATGGAAGTTGTTGTGCCCTAAATGACATCACAAGTCAAAGAAAGATTCAGGACTCTGCAGGTTTGGAAAATGGCTCAAAGGAAAAGACCAAGAGCCTGGGACCAGGAAAATGCAAGACCACTTACAGAGTCACCTCTCATAAACATGCGGCTTCTGCTCCCAGGGATGGCAGGGACTGCTCAGTCTTTGTTCATCCAGGAGCACCTTCACCTCTCCCAGTTTGTGGAGTGGCCAGTAAAGCACAGGGTAAGATGCAGAGTGTGGACTGGGAAGGCAGACAGCCAGGATCAGTTCTGTCACTTCTGAGTGAGTGACCTTGGACAAGTTACCTAACTTCTAAAGAGTGGGGATAATAATAGTGTGCATCTCACAGGGTTGTTATAGGATTGAGTGAACTAGAAAAGTGCCTGGCATGTAGGTAGCACTCAGTAAGTGTCGGCTCTTCCTCCCTCACTGAAACATAAATCCCTTGAAGACAGAGATTATTGTCTGTTACTGTTGTCACTTTGGCATCTAGAAAAGTATGTGGCAAAGGGTAGATGCTCAACAAATACCTGTTGAGTGAGTGAATCTTCCTCCTACCATAATAGTACTTCTTGAGAGCTAAGTGTATCTGGGTGACTCTCTGTTTTGCTGTCTATCTCTAGGTGAATCCTTGAAAAACTGCCCCTCCAGATCACTTGAGTTTTCCAGGCCATTTCACAACTTCTTTTCTCATTCCATCCCCCACTGTACATCAGGCACTCCCTCTGGGGAGCCTTGCAGAGAGTGAGGCGAGGTCACTTTTCTCGGTGCCCAAGGAATGGCAGGCAGGAGGGAAGTGGGTTAATATGACTGGCAATTATCCAAGAGAATCCCACCCAAATCCCACTGCTCATCAGTTGAGCATGGAGCCCCTCATCGCTTTCACTTTCCAAGGATGAGAAGGCACTGTCAAGAGAATGACAGAAATGGTTAAGTGCCTTTACCATGCTCCCACTCTCTCTAGCTCGACAGAAAATGTAAATACAGACAGACAAGTGGCTGGGTTATTGTCTGCTGGGGACATTTAAAGAGCTGAAAAGCACAGCAGGAAGCCAAGAGACAGCGTTCATTTATGTCGAGCATTTGGCTCCCAAGAAGTAACCTGACAACACATTGTGCATCCTGCGTATCCCCAAATACAGCACGG
>NW_007728699.1:0-2195 GCF_000696425.1 Galeopterus variegatus | reverse complement strand
GCTCCCAAGAAGTAACCTGACAACACATTGTGCATCCTGCGTATCCCCAAATACAGCACGGGGGATGTAGTGACATGGATGGTCCATAAGTTCACTTTTACCCAAGGGCTCTTTCCTCAGCGGGCCTTTCTGGGCAATGCCAGTGGATTCTGGGAGGCACTTCCATGCCACCACAATCTTACCAGGGCTCTCTGCTGGTCGACATGGCCTTGCTCCCTTCTCTTCATCAGGCAGTGAGCTTTCTACAATGACAGCTATGCTGTCCAACACAGTAGGCAATTCAGTGTGACTACTAAGCACTTGAAATGTGGCCAGAGCAACTGAGGAGCTAATTTTTTTATTTTATTTCATTTTAATTAATTTAAGCTTAAATAGCCGCATGTGGCTTGTGGCGACTGTATTAGACACCACAGATCTAAGGTGCTAAAGAGCCATGCCTATTCCTCTGCCCCCAGTTCTGATTGCTCAGTGACTTGCTCCTGAAATGGGAATCACACTTTCAGGAAATACACTAATTTAAGCAAAGTCTGGCTCTACCTCCTGATGATGAAGACCAAGTGCATTGCCACCTCCAATGAATAAATAAATAAACCCCCATCCACCAGGTCTCTCCACAGTGCTTAACAAGCTTACAAAGTTCTTCCCCAGATTCTAAGATGGCGGCGGGTCTGGAGCGGCTGTGCCAGGAGACAGCGCGACCCTGAGAAGTGTGTGCTGTGATACCAGAGGACTTTTTGCATTTCCAAGAGCAACAAAAAACGAATAAATCTTTCAACAACGAACCTACAATGACAAACAAGCAACAACAGGTTCGAGGTTTTAGGGCCGACACAAAAGAAGACTCCTGAGAGCGCCCAAGCCCTGCTGCGGGTTCGAGCGAGCAGCCCAAGACAACAATGGCCAAGTAAATCAGCTGAGATGACACAGAAATGGAGTGGAAGGTGCCGGAATGGCCCAACTCTGCGAGCTCTGTGAGTCATCCCCAGCCCAGCCCCACTTGCGGGGCAAAGCCTGACTGCTCCCTGCCCACCTGGCTCCCGCCTACCACACCAGGCTAGGCGCCCACAACAGAGCTGCCTCCATTTTCTCGGGTGGGGGCGGAGACGGCCGGCTTAGTGCAGGCAGGCCAGCCATCTCTGCTTGGCGCGGCTCCTCACTGAGACGTGCCATTTGCTTACCTCGACGCGGGGCGCCCCGGGGCCTGTGGACTGGCCTACAATCCCACTCTCCCTGCGGACCTCTGATGGGGCTGGTACTGTGGGGAGCCCCCAGCCAGCATCGGGAGGGCAGGGAAGAGGAGCCCGCCCAGATCATCTCTCCACCACACCCTGGGCGTCGGCCACAGGTAAACGCCCTGTTTCCGGGAGGCAGATTCCATCTCTGGAGGCCTCAGTTTGGAAGAACCACTAACTGATTTCTGGTGGGGAGAGGGGAGCCCGGAGTGCTNCAACACAGTAGGCAATTCAGTGTGACTACTAAGCACTTGAAATGTGGCCAGTGCAACTGAGGAGCTAATTTTTTTATTTTATTTCATTTTAATTAATTTAAGCTTAAATAGCCATATGTGGCTTGTGGCAACTGTATTAGGCACCACAGATCTAAGGTGCTAAAGAGCCATGCTTATTCCTCTGCCCAAAGTTCTGATTGCTCAGTGACTTGCTCCTGAAATGGGAATCACAATTTCAGGAAATACACTAATTTAAGCAAAGTCTGGCTCTACCTCCTGATGATGAAGACCAAGTGCATTGCCACCTCCAATGAATAAATAAATAAACCCCCATCCGTCAGGTCTCTTCACAGTGCTTAACAAGCTTACAAAGTTCTTCCCCAGATTCTAAGATGGCGACGGGTCTGGAGCGGCCATGCCAGGAGACAACGTGACCCTGAGAAGTGTGCGCTGTGATACCAGAGGACTATTTGCATTTCCAAGAGCAACAAAAAAAGAATAAATCTTTCAACAACAAACCTACAACGACAAACAAGCAACAACAGGTTCAAGGTTTTAGGGCCGACACAAAAGAAGACTCCTGAGAGCGCCCAAGCCCTGCTGCGGGTTCGAGCAAGCAGCCCAAGACAACAAAGGCCAAGTAAATCAGCTGAGACGACACAGAAATGGAGTGGAACGCGCCGGAAAGGCCCAACTCTGCGAGCTCTGTGAGTCATCCCCAGCCCAGCCCCACTTGCGGGGCGAAGCC
>NW_007728698.1:286383-286749 GCF_000696425.1 Galeopterus variegatus | reverse complement strand
TCTTGTATCAAAATGGTCAATCACTCAAAAACTAATGGAAAGTTGCTCCAAAAATGTAAGCCGTGCCCTTCTTTCTTTTTATCTACCTTGCAAAATGCTGAAATCAATCCAAATTTATTCCGTGGTGTGAGGAACCAAAATTTGCTTAAAATATCAAGAATGACAACTTTTATTTTTGAATGCTTACTTTGTTTAAAGCAATGTACAGAGCACTTTGTAGAAATTAAGTCATGGAGTCCTTAAAATGACTCTATGTTTTGGGTGCTACTGTTATCACTGAGGAAACTGAGGCGTGGAATGATTATTTATCTTACTTGTTTTACATAAATAGTAAGAAGTGGTCTTTTTCTGGGAAGCAGTCCAAGA
>NW_007728698.1:256800-285369 GCF_000696425.1 Galeopterus variegatus | reverse complement strand
CAAATTCATACTTAACTACTATGATATACCGCCCTTTTCTATTAGTCTAGAAAGAGGGGACAGCTTAAGAGCAAGTAAACAGATTCAGGGAGAATAGAGGGGGACAAAAATAAACCATGTAAGGAGGAATAAGTGAATAGTGTTCTTACAGGCCTCACTGACTTTCTGGGACTCTCTGACTTTAGACTCCTCATCCTTTTTCCACAGACCAGTTCCTTCCTTTCTTTCCTGCCCCAGTCATTACATGTAAGTGGCAAAACTGAAGATTAGACAAACATGATCAAATGAGTAGTGAGATTGTGTAAAGGCATTTAAGCTTGGGATATCTCCTCCTCAAAGCTGGAGGTACCACTATGGGGCCAACTGAGAGAAAAATTTAATTTATGCTCCAATGTTAAAGACCCTAGATTACACATTTCTTAGGCATGGAATTTCCATGTTTGAATTTTTAGTGAAGGAGAGATAATGTGATAAAAACAAAATGCAATTAACTGAAAGATTACATAAAAAGATTAAAAAGTATTAAAATACACTGTTGGATATATATATATAATATCCAAAATATTATGTTTCTTCCCAGAATCAGGAAAATACCTTTGCTTCTCAGTATCGAGATCCACCAAGAGTATCTCTAGGCTGAGTTTCACTATAATAAACACCTGGGAATAAAGATTGAATGGAGTTTATCTTCTCTGAATTATTTCCTGAATGTTAACACAATAGGCCTTCATTTCTTTCTTTTTTTTTTCATTTTCTGTTTAATATTTGAGTCAAATTGAGGCCTGTCCACGACCAAAGAATGCAAAACCAATGGCCAGTACATTGAGATGCAAATCATTTATGTATGTTGATAAATTTTTTTATGAACCACTGCAACTGACATATATTCTTTTATTTTCAGGGGCAAAGGACCACTAAAGCATACAACTGATGTGATCTATGCAGCTAAAATGATATCAGAATCAGGATCAAGGATGGATGTCCTTGCTCGGCAGATTGCCAACCAGGTAAGTTACTTACAAATGGACGTGGTAAAAGTGTATGCTAATTGCTCTTTGACATTTGAACATTGATTAGGACAACACTGGATTTTTTTTACTCTGTTAGATCATTTTCCCTACATTATAATTGAATTATTTTTTTTAATTTTATAACATTATTAATGCACAAGTAGTAATCAATTAATTCTAAGGAAGCTTAATTATTTCTTAGAGCAGATTTTTGTGCTTTAAATATAATCATTTTTAAAATAAGCTTTTTCAGTTCAAATATACTCAAATTGTTATTATTTTTTGTTTGATTTAAAATTTTATTTATTTATTTATTTAAAAAATTTGAGTTGGATAATTTTTTTATTAAATTTTTAAAATTTATTATTAGCATATTTATTGTAACAAATCATATTTCTTTATGCCCTTTACCTGACCTGTCACTTCCCAGACACCCTCCCTCCTTTCTCGCCTGATCTGTGGTATCCTTAGGTTTGTTCTCCCCTTCTAAAAGTTCAACATATTTTTTGACCTTTTCTTTCTTTCTTTCCTTCATTCCGTCCTTCCTCCCTCCTTCCCTCTAACCACCTTCCTTCCTTCTTCCTTTTAGCATCCAGTTATAAGTGAAAACATGTGGTATTTCTGTTTCTTTGTCTGGCTTATTTCACTTAACATAATTTTCTCCAGACTCATCAGTGTTGCTGCAAATGGCAGAATTTCATTCTTTTTTATGGCTGAGTAGTATTCCATTGTGTACATGTACCACATTTTCCTTATCTAGTCATCTGTCAATGGATATTTACGCTGGTTCCATATTTTGGCTATTGTAAATAGAGCTGCAATGAACATGGGAGTGCAGGTATCCCTTTGACATGATGATTTCCGTCCCTTTGGATTTATACCCAGTAGTGGGATTGCTGGATCACATGGTAGCTCCATCTGTAGTTGTTTGAGAAACCTCCATACTGTTTTCCATAGTGGCTGTGCTAATTTACAATTCCAGCAACAGTGTAGAAGAGTTCCCCTTTCCCCACATCCTTCCCAGCATTTGTTATTCTCGATCTTACCCAGAATATCAAATTATTTTAAATGGTTGTAATAATCAAACAATAAGTTTTTAAGTTTTTTTCCCCTCGAAACCTTAGATTTCTCATTTTTGTCCTTAAAAAATCACTATGTTTCAAACTTCTATTATGTTAGGTTTCCTGTGTCAACAATATGTTCTAATATTTATTTAAAATTTAAAGACAAATAATAATTAATAAAGTCCTGAAGTAAAGATATAAAATGTGGGAAGAATATAATTCTTATAGAGACTTGTATTTCTGAACACTGTGGTTTTCTTTCCTTAGATTTCTTACATTTCTATTCCAATTTTCTAAGGAGCTATATTTTTAAAGTTACCTTATGCCTAACTTTAATTGAAAAAATCTGTCAGTTGTAGTAGTAAATGTATTGAGACATTCAGTTAATATTTCAGACTGGGGTATAATATTACTTTGCAGCTTTTATATTATATTCAACTTCATAATTCAAATTTATTTCCCTTTGGAAGAAACCCCACTTCTCTTTTTGACTTTGCAGCTATTTTATACTATTTCTTGCTAGAGAGAACCTTTACTGGGATTTCTTATTATGATTATTATTATTCACTCTTTTTTGTACTCTGTTTCTTGGAACATGAAGAACTCTGTTCTATTAGATACCATATTTGTGTTTATAAGGGAGGAGAAACATATAAGGGTTAATAATAGCAGAGAAAAATATCTTAAAACATTCATTGAATATACAAATATTTAAGTATCTGGCTACTTTAAGCCTTATAAACATTTTATTAATCTTGTTTTTATAGTATTTAGTATGTATAGCTAAAACCAAACTCTATTCTAAGTCAAAATTTCCTAGTCTGAAAAAATGACTGAAGCCCATATATGCCCATAATTTTTCTTATTTTAGAATTTTATTGCATTCAGTTTTATGAGATAGACTACATATTATGGAATAAATGAAACTGTAGTACTTAAGGCAGATTTATATGAACTAATAACTTCTTAAATATAAAATGCTTCCTAGTATTGTTCTTCTATTTATTTTAAAATATAAACTTTTCTAAGTTCAAGTAATTGTGTCACTTTGAAGTTTCCTTTCTTACACAGTGTTGGTAGTCTTCTTTAATTGGATCATATAACTTTGCAGTAAGTACTTTTATAACATAGCTTTATGAAATGATGTCATCGTTTTTAGCATTACTCAAAACTGCACGGGAGAAAGCAAAGCATCGTCTCACTTCCACATAGCTTTGACATTTTAAGAGAAGCTTAAAGAAATAGTCACTGACTAATGAAGAATTGTGGATGAATCTCTTTGGCCTTTTCGCTTCATATAGTAGAATAGTTTCAAATGAATTACTTTTGTTCTGGACAAATAGCGTTCGGAAAAATAAAAAATTGAGAATAAAGAAACTGTTTCAGTTATTATAGTGACCACCTAGGGAGATTGTCTATGAATGTGATTCTGATTCTGTTTGATAGATTAACATAAAAATTTTAGGGAGAAATATTATCCAAAACTGATAGTGGAACACAACTAAGTAATGAAAGCAAGGTAATTTTCAGTGTCCTATAGTGTGGAAAAAGTCTGCTGAGGCATTGGTTACTTTCTATTTTGATCAATCTAATGGCTCAAAATAATTTTAACAATTTTTACAATGTTCTCTAGTCTTTTTTTTTTTTTTTTGCTGGAATGTCAGAAGGTCAAACACCAATTAATTTGCAATTCCACCCAATATAGACTTGAAATATATATATATATATTATATAGTTTTAGACCAATTTAGTATTATTCTATAAAGTTTCAGAGTCAAAGTTCATTTATAGAGAGAATGGAATAAAAACAGATTAGCTGAAGCTTCTCATTCTGCTTGCCTGTCCTTTTCTTTCCTACCCCTTCTCCCTGCTTTGCTTTTTGAACATATATTTATTGCGTTTATACTATGTACAATTCACTGCTCTGGCGGTTAGCTAGCTAGAAAGAAAAGAACTAAATCCTCCTGTTTAAACACCTGGTGCCCTCACATAAGCTTATTTGTCCCAATCACCCAGCATCTATTGGACTTTAGAATTGTGTCAAAATGATGTGGTAGCTTAAATATGCCATGCAAAACATGTTTGTTTAAGTCCTGTAGGACTCTGGCACAAATTTAATCTCCAGTAGACAGTATACTCCTAAAGGACATGATGTTGTTACCTATCACAATTCTTGAACATATGACTTATGAATAAACAGAATGACAAGTTGGAGAAGTGAAATATGAATCCAAGATTCCAGACTCTGGACTCCTGGTAGACATTGCTTTCTATTCCCTCATTCTACACTGTAATTCATCATATTAGCAGACATTCTAAATTAGATGAGCTAACATCTCATAAAATAGGAATAATATGTAGATTTTAATTTATTACAGAAATAATAAATAGAAAGATGCATAGGAGCCAAAATAAAATTAGCATCTATTAAAGTATTTTACACAAGAAGAAAACAAAATTAGACTTTCTGACCCCCAGCTGGTGTGTCTGAAGCCTAACTACTCCTTCATTATAATTTTGCCAAAGCAAAGATATCCAAGGTATTGATTGGGTACTCCCGCCAAATCATAACTCAACACAATTAAAATGAATTTTCAGTATTAAATACAGTGTTAATGTTAATTTAAGACAATATATTTTTTAAAAAAGTAAAGAAGTAAAAGCCAAATTATACAAAAATCACTGAATTAGGAACAAAACAACCTACAAATGTAACTTATATTGATATATCCACAAAGTATTGTTGGTAGATGCCTCATTTCAATGGTTTTGTGCTGATGTTCTGAGTCAAAAAATTTATTGTAATAAAACCATACTATAAAGAAACTTCTGGAACATTCATTATATTATTATTACATGTCTCTTACAGATATAACTTCCAGATGTACCTTGTGACAATATATGTATTTTGATACTACCATCTATCTGAAATTTATTTCAAGCAGACATGATGATGCTTACATTTGTTCTCCAGATTAACAAACTCCTATCTTATAAAAATAAATGCATAGACCCAACAATTGAGATTTTGATAAAACCTTCTAATCATCTTATTTCCGTAAGCAAAAATAAAACTGCTAACATGTTTGTATATAAACGTGTAGATATTTCTTCTATGAATATTCAGATATGTATTTCCTTTTTGTAAAGTAAAATATGATACATAACATTGAGCACTATTTTGTAACTTGCCTTCTTTCTACTTATAATGTAAATATCTTTCATTGTCAATAAATACAATTCTACAAAAAGTATATTATTAATAGATGTGTACAATTCTGATATATGGATTTTTTTGACCACTCTTCTATTGCTACACATTTAAATTACCTTTCAGTATGATAAACAAACTGCAATGAACATCTTTGTGACTAAATATCATCGTATAACTTCGTATAATGTATGCTATACGAAGTTATTACGGCGATCCCGTTGCCGGTCCCCGGTCCAGTACGGGGGCAACACTGAGGGTTGCGATCCGTTGCCGGACACGGAAAAAGACAAAAAGACAAAAAATAAAAATAAATAAATAAAAATAAATGCATAGCAGGTTCTCAGGAATTAAATAGAACTAAAAAGATACTTAATTATTTGATATGTTTGCATCCTTAAAGTTATGGTCAGTCTGCTGTTCAAAGCAATGCTGTTTGTCTATTTTTCCCATTTTTTGGATCTCTGTCATTTTTTCATCGAAAACAGTGTCTTAAATGCTTTGAGAGTGATTATATGTTCAGGTTCATTTCATGCACATAAAACTATAGCCCTAGGAACCAAAGAATAAGGGGTTCTAGAGTCTAGGAGGAAGGATGAGGAAAGTTTCTTACAGCTGGCTGGCTGTCTTTAACCAAAAAATCCAAATAACCAGAATTTGTCTGTATTACTTTTTACCATCCCTTGTGCATCCACCCACATTCTATATACAGAATAATACATTTTTATGTTTGTTTCAACCCATGCCATTCTTCGGTTAGCAAATTTCAGGCATGAGGGAGAGAGTAATATTTTTGAGTTGTAATCTATTACATGGGGAGCTGATTCCTTCAGAGAACTTCTCATGGAAGTCAACATCAGACTGAAAAGTAGGTTGGGTCATAAATTTACACCTACTAAAAGAAAGGAGCTTTGGTAAAGATGAAAAACATCATGGTCTTTAATTTGTATTAGTGTTCAAAGTATAAGTCACTCTGTCAATAGCTGCATGTCCAAATCAAGTTGAAACTCAAAATGAATTTGAAACAATCTTTAAACTCAAAACATTTCAGTCTAAACAAGTGATATGACAAATTAACAGCATATATAATTTCTGGTAAAACACCATTTATATGCATTGAAATATGTCATAAGTCATAGTTTCCCAAGTATGATTCTCAGAAGTCAGCATGTTCAGTCTCGACCATATGAGTCAGTGTTGTCCTCCATCACTGGCATTATAGTGGAATTCCACTGTATTTTTAACCATACTTAACTAGATATCTTCTCTGTCCTGTGTTTCAGAAGCCTGAGTTTGATAAACAGCAGCCATAAGAAGCATAGTCAAGAAAAAAAATTATTCAAAGTTATGTTGAGATTTCTAGGTGAAGAATCATCACAAATTAATGGCTGGTCATGTGTAAGAGGTGGGAGAGAGAAAGAAAAGGCACACTTCACTGTGATAGTTAATACAAAGGGGAAAATAGATGTTACAGTAGGCAAGACAGAGGATGAAATAGTTGAGAGTATATTTGTTGTGTGTGAAATGTTGCCAAGATACTGAAATGAGAGGGGAAAACACAATTGGTATAAGGATCTTCAGAAGATGGGGATGTGTAATTGGTATTTGTAATTTGTATTATGTAAGTGATGGATGAAGCCAGAGCCAGAGCAATGACTGCTTTTGTCTGAGCTGAAGATGAGAGTAAAAAGATGCTTACAAACAAAAAATAACACCAATAGGGGCAGGCAAAAGAAAAAAAAATGCTTAGAAAGGAGGCCAGAAAGACTATTATAAAACTAGGAGAAAACCTAGAAAGAAAATATTTATGAGCATTAAGAGAGAGTAGAATTTCAAGATGAAAAGCGATCCAAAGAGCTGCAGAGAGGTGAAATAAGGGAAACACTAAAACGTGTACAATGCATTTGGCAATTAGAGGACCATTAGTGATGTCAATGAAAATTCTGTGGAATGCAAGAAGTGAAGATAGTTTTTAGCATGCTGAGAAAATGCTAAATCTGCATTGAAACATTTTTAGAAGGCATAATCATAAAAAAAAAAAAAAAAAAAAAAAAGGAAAGAGAGGGATGAGATTACAAGGGTGAGAGAGGGTTTTTGCTTTAAGGGAACTTATGTTGATAGATTCAAGGATCAGATAAAAGACTTTAAAATTACTGGAAAAGATGGGATCATTGATGATCGGTGACCCTGAGCAAGGTGAAATGAGACAACCTCTGAGCTGGATTATAGGTGAAGAAATAAGTCCTGTGGGAAGGGAAAGGTCATGGACACAGAGTGCTTTTGCTACCACTGATTGCTTAAAATTTCTATTCTTGAAATTCACAAAGACATGTAATACTTTTTATTAACAAACCTGGCAGAATTTAAACTGTTGTCTGAATTGCAAAATTCATTTTAAATGTGCCTTAAATAAAGCTTATATTCCAATATGGACAAAAAAATTGTTAAGATTATGGAAGAAAGGTCTCTAAAAGTATTCACTTGGCTATTTCCCCTTGAAATTCACACCGATAGGTAATAAATATTTTCCACTTTTCCTCTCATTATTTAATGATGTATTCTGTATTGATACCAAGCATCTTACTAGAAGAATAAACACTGATTTAACGTGATAAAACCACTTAGGCTGACATTCATCTGCTTACCTGTAGTGGGTGTCCCTGAAATTATAAAACTAAGATTTAAAGAAAAAAAATCTATGCACTAAAGAGCTAACTAGATGCCCTGGTCAACGTCTCCTATATTAATAAAGTGGGAAATAATAACCAAAGTGTGCTATGATATTCTACCACTTGACTTGCCTAAAAGTCCCTAGCAGTATTTCTTTTAAATAAAATAATAACTTTACAAGTTATTTTTATGCAAATTTTATTTGGAAAAAAACGTCAAGGGCAAGAATGTTCTACAAATCTTAGGCCCAGAATTTTTTCATCACCTTTATATAAAAATATAAAAGGTAGAAAAACAGTATTTGATTTTTTTACTTTTATTTTTTTGTTTTTATAAAAAGTCTACATATGTAAGGTATGCAATGTAACGTTCAACAAAATGGAAAGGTGATCTATGATATGAGAGAAAATATTTACATCTGATACATCTAATAATGAGTTGATATCCAAAATATATAAGAAATTTATACAACTCAATAGCAAAAAAACCCAAATAACAGGATTAAAAAACTGATAAAGAACCTGAATAGATATTTTTTCCAAAGAAGACATTCAAATGGCCAAAGGGAGATTTGGCAAATAATAGAAGAGAATTCTTAAAGTGGGGATGATTCATCCTCATTATTCTGCTTCTAAGCAGCCAAAAACAAATCAGAAAGGCTTTCCAAATGTCAATGAGAAAGAAGCCTTTAATAACTTTTATAGCTTGAGAATTTACACGTTAGTATGATTTTCTACTCTGTTATAAAATTTAGCTGCCACTTTCAGGTATAATCAAGATTCTGATCAATTCTGAAAATGAAGGGTGAATCTGGGTCAAGCAAATTTTAACTTCAAAAGTTCAACTTAAAACTTTCTAGTCATTTGACTCATTCTTCCCTTAATAGTATTATGGAGTCTTCTAGAATGGCCTTGAGAGAGTCTCTTGAAAGAGACTGCATGGTTTGCTTAAACTTGGGTGATTGCAACATTGGCTATTGCTCAAAAATCTAATTATTAGCTCACAAATTTGATTTTATCAGGAATTGTAAATAGACCTTTAAGGAACAAATCCATACTAATCCAATCTATAATTTACAAATAAGAGTATCAATTTAAGAAAGCAATTTACAAATTGAAGTGGCAATTTACTATTTACTATGGAAGATGCAACTGGCAAGAAGACTGATGCTGTTCCCAGACGGTGCAGCTAAAGAAGTGGAGTCAAATCACGTTTAAATACCAGCTCTACCACTTATTAACTGGCAAGTCAATTAACCTCTCCATGCCTCAGTTTCCTCCTTTGCTAACTGGGGATAATGACAGGATGTACCTCATGGACTTGTATGATTATTCAAAGAGTTAGTATAGACATAGCACCTAAGCTGATACATGACAGATAAAACACCGCATGTGTTAGGGATTATCATTGAGTCCATTCATAAAAACAAAGAATAGACAAGAAAGTTACTCAGTGAGAACAACAAAAGAGACCTTTTGCATGAACGTGGTAAGAGAGATCATTGTGTACTTACGTGAATAAAACAGAGCAACCTAAATTCAAATCACTTATTCTCTCTGAAACTTAGTTTCCAAATCTGCAAAATGACAATAATTGGATCTAATTAAAATGGCCCTGTGACTACTAATTTGGAATTATGTGTGTAAAGGAGCTGGAATAGTACCTGACAAAGAGGAAGTACCTAGGGCCGGCCCGGTGGTGCACTGCTACAGTGCGCCTCTTGGGAAGCGCGGCAGCGCTCCCGCCGAGGGTTCAGATCCCACATACAGACCGGCCGCTCACTGGCTGAGCGAGGTGTGGGGGCAGCACCAAGTGGCGATCCCGTTGCCGGTCCCGGCCCGGTATGGGCGCGACACTGAGGGTTGCGATCCGTTGCCGGTCACGAGAAAAAAAAAAAAAATAAAAGAGAAAGAGGAAGTACCTAATAAAGTCAGCTTCCTGTCAAGAAAAAACAAGGCTTACTATTTGTAATGATGAATATGAGAATAATAACAAATACAATTAAATTAAATTAAAAATTTAAAAAAAAGAGATTCCCTGGAAGGAATAAATAAAAATAATTAAATAGATAAATAAAAAGATAAAACAAGGCGATGACTTGATTTTAATCATTACAGGTAATTTCTCATCTGTAAATTGGGGAAAATACCTGTGTCTTAGGGGTCTGACAATTGAGTTAGAGGATATGCCTAAATTAGTTAATTTAGCATCTGGCACTTAGTAAGAAATCAATGAAAATTAGCTGTTATTACTTTTCTTACTCTTCTCCTGCGTTCCTTTCTCTTCCTTATTCTCCACCTACTTCTCCCTATTTTATTTTGTCCATCTCTTTTCCTTCTTCTTTTTAAATAGCTATAATTTAATACTCTTGAGATTTGGGGATCACCCTTATTTCCACCAGAACTTTTAGATAAATTCAGCTTAGAACAAACTCGACTGGAGTTTGTATAAAAGTACGTATAATTAAACCAGCAAGAAATCTTGCCAGATTTCTTAAAGAAAGTACAACTTGCTTTTATTTACTTCAGAGATTAGAGAATAAATCACTTTTTGTAAGCCACTTTGGATGCATGTTGGAAATGCATGTTAATTTAGAGCACAGTTTTGAGACTTCAGAAAATGTCCAGATGGAACCCTGAATTGAATCCTATAATTTTTCTAAAATGAATGCATGTGAAATTACAAATTAATAAAATGATTGCTTTATTGCTATTAATTGATATTCATTCCCCCTTATTCATTTTTGTAGTTTACAAATTCAAGTCTTGAGGTTTTTTGTTTTTGCTTTTATATTTCCATCTGTACTTTTAGAATTGGAGTATGATAGAACATTGAAGATTTAGAGGAACTTTCATAAATTCTTCTGTGGCCCTGAGTTTCAAGCTGCCATAAAAAATTACCATGGTAGAAATAACATATAACTTCTCTACTTGTCTTTTAATAAAAGTAGATCATTTCTCTAAAGCAGGTATGGTAATAAAATAATATTTGATATCTATATTGGATTCACTTATCAGTGACTTTGAGAAGGACATGGACCAAGATTATAAATTTAAGTTAAAGTGAATTATTATGAACATTCTCGGAACTTACATTCCTGAGAACAATTTTTTTTAAAATTACACCAGTATACTTATAAATCTGTGATATCTAGGGCCTCTATATCCTGGCATTGGACATTCCCTTAATAAATTAATGTTCTTAAAGAGAACACAGTTGCAATAACACAGGCAAAGGATTACCACCAAAGGTAAAAAAGAGAAAACTAACCTTTCCTGACTATCTCTTACCTATATTATATATCAATCTTCACAATAACATGCCAAATAGATCATTTATTTGTGTGTTTTTTTTCCTTAGTATATGTAAATATAAAGTTCACACAATTAAGAAACAGAAAAGTTAAATAGCTTCCCCAAGGTCATACTAGTAAATGTCCGAGCTGGTCAGATCTCTGTTCACGTGGACAACATTGAACCTATGATGAAACTGAAGAGCACAAGTCAAAAGTGAATAATTTGGAAATCATGTGGCAGCATTTCTTTCTAGCTTTCTATTCCAGTAATTCTCAGAGGATAAAAAAGGATTTAGTTTCCTTGATATTAAAATTTTACAAAAACACACAAACATATCCTGTGCAAAACTAATTGATGCACTGTCATTTTTCTTTTTTTTTTTGTCTTTTGTCTTTTTCCGTGTCTGGCAATGGATCGCAACCTTCAGTGTTGCCCCCGCACCGGACCGGGGACCGGCAACGGGATCGCAACCCTCGGCGTTGCCCCCGCGCCTCACTCAGCCAGTGAGCGGGAACCGGTCTGTATGTGGGATCCGAACCCTCGGGCGGGAGTGCCGCCGTGCTTCCCAAGTGGCGCACTTATCCAGTGCACCACCGGGCCGGCCCCACTGTCATTTTTCAAAGAAAAATGCATTTTGAGTAGTCGCAAGCCATACAAACAGAAACATATATGTGTCTCTGTGTGTGTAGATACACATAGGTATATATGCATGTTTATTACATCCATATATATACACACACACACGTGTGGATGTGTTTGTATGAGCGTATATATGGGTGTGTGTGTGTACATATGTATTAGCTAATGTATCTTCATTTTAAACTAACAGATATCCAGTCTTCATGTTCTCACTCAACATTATACTACTTTAAATATTAAAAAAAATTATTTGGAGACCCAAGTCTGTCTTCTGTCTACTGTTTTAAATTTCACACACTCACTATCCTACATAAGATCTAAATCTACATACATTTTATTTTCCAAATATTCACTATTTTCTTGTTTTTTCCAAGTAAATCTTTCAAAAAAATTTCTCAATAGAGGTCCCGCCTCAACATAGCTGTTAAAATATATTTCTGTTAAGTGTCCTTCTAAAATATAATTTCTTCCAGATGTGTAAATTGAGTTTGTAATTCTTCCTGTTTGGTATGATGATTCAGATTCATGAATCGTATATATTTTATAAATAGATTAGGTAGGAGCCATTTAGAATCCATGATTTACAATTTAAAAGCTTAGTCATTATATAAAATGAAGAATAGCATTGGAAATTCAAAACTACTTTCCAGATGTGTAAATTGAGTTTGTAATTCTTCCTGTTTGGTATGATGATTCAGATTCATGAACCGTATATATTTTATAAATAGATTAGGTAGGAGCCATTTAGAATTCATGATTTACAATTTAAAAGCTTAGTCATTATATAAAATGAAGAATAGCATTGGAAATTCAAAACTACTTTTCATCATTCTGCCCACGATTTCCCATTAGAAAAAAATAAATCTGAGAAAAGAGAGCACGCCCCCTTTTTACATACCTTACAGGGGCATGTAAACTGCTTACATCTGCTTTCAGATAGATCCTGGAAAGCTTTTTAAAAGTATTTCATTTATAATATGTGCCAGAGACCACTTGCTTTAATCTCTCAGTGACCCTGAGTTTTTATCTTGTTCTTCTTTCTTCTTTAAATTGAGATCTAATTTAAGTTATCATTTTTCTATGAGGTCTCTTGAAAAGTAACAAGCATGACTCTAAAGTAGGAAAACTCATTAAAAATGACAGAAAATTGGTATTCAAAACTATGTGCCGTTCAAAGTTCACTAAACAATATTTTCATTCCAAGGTCACATTCATGAAATGTTGCTTTTAGCAAATACAGTTGCTTTTTTAAAAGTATGTATAAATGGAATGTGTTTCTGGAGGGAATGGGCAGCATGTTCTGGGTGTGGGGTGTTATGGTGTAGGATAAAGAAAATTAGATAAATAAAGGAATTTGAACAACATTCTCATAATATATCATCTATTTAAAATTCTTTTCCAATCATTTTTACATATATACTGCAAGCACTTATCCTGAAGTTGCCTGTTTTACCTGTAAAGAAACCAAAGTGTAATTAGTTCAAATCAACTCCTATGAATTGAGCACCCTCTCCATGCCAGGCATAGTAGAATATCTTAGGTATGCAGAGACTACACGGTTACTTTCTGAAGATGTTCAAATAAATACACAATTAAGAAACATAAAATATACCTAAATATACAAGAATGACTTCAGAACACTGTGATAAAGCATACAATAGAGATATGCACAAATGTACATAGTTTAACGGGTAAAGGACAAGAGAAGGCTCCATAAGTGGCTTGACCCCAAGTGGGGTCTTGATTAACAAGTAGAAAACACATGTGATCTTATAGGGGAAGGGGACGAAAAGGATTTGAGGTGGATGGGACAGCTGATATAAAAAGGCAGAAATAAGGAAGATGTGGAATGTTGCAGAAGTAAATGGCAAGCAGTCTGATGTGGCTGGAAAAAATTCTATGTGGCAGTGTTGGTGTATGCATTCTGGAGTGGGGGATAGAGCAGAAGCTGCAAAGGGAATGGGACTGTTTAAAACAGATCATTTATAGTATGGTAACTTTATCCTCTAGGCAATTTAGGGTAATTGAAAAATTTTAAGTTTAAAATGGGCATAAACAGATCTATGCATTTGGAAGTTAACTCTTTTTGACAGGGTGGTGATAAATTGGAAAGATGAGGGACTAGAGGATAGAGGCTGGTTTAGGAATGATTTTTCTAAAAAAAAATCCTATGAGAGGGAAGCAGTGAGAAGCCAGATTAAGGCAATATTGATGAGAATGGAGAGGAGCGTATCCGTACAAGAAAAAAATTTTGAGGTAAAAGCATTAAGGAACAATGATCTATTGGATGTTAAGAGTGAGGAAGAGGAAAAAACTAAGACTTATGCAAAGATGTTGTGGTTTGACAGCTTTCTTGGTCAAGCAGTGGCATTGCTTAATAAAACCACATGTAGAAGAAAGGTCAGGTTAGGAGGAGTAAGGAGACTCATTCAGGTTTTGCTTGAATTTAGATGATCAAGGGACATCCTAAGAAAGGTCCAGGAGAAGTTGGGTAATATGATTCGGGAATATGAAAAGTGGTATTAAAGAGAAGTAGATGGGACAGTCCAATGAAAGTATGTTGGATCAGATAAAAAACAACTTAAGAGATCCAGAAGGAAATACTTTCCACTAAATGATTCCAATAGACCTTTATCAGATACAGAGACTTGATTGTGGCAGTTTAACCAAGTTGGGAGTTTACTGTTCCATAGAGTCTGAGAATGGGCAGTTCAGGGTTGTTAGGGCAGCTTCACAAAGTCATCAGGGAATCGGGCGCTTGTGTCTTTCTGTTTCATTATCCTTGACTTCTGGCTTTCATTATTATCAAGGTCAAAAATATGGCTTCTTTAGCTTTAGCTATGGCTTTTATATTCCAGACAGAAAGAATGTAGAGAAACAGAGAAAATATTTTTTACATCTTTTTAAGAGGTCTTTCAGAAAGTTCCTTCAAAATGCTTTTACATATGAGAGTACTTCAGAAAATTCATGGAAAAAATAGAATTAAAATACGAATCTTTCATGAACATTTTGAAGTACCGTTGTATTATTGGCCAGAACTTAGTCATCCAGCTATAATCAACTGCAAGGAATGCTGAAAAATATAGATTTTGTTTGTTTGTGTTTTAATCTGGGCATATTGCTTTTCTTAACATAATCAGAGTTTTGTTTTAATGAGAGAGAGAATGGATATTGGGTAGCAACTAAGAGTTTCTATCATATCCTTCTATTATTACCAAAATCACAGCAGTATTCACATATATTATAATTATTTGCTTTTTTATGCGTATTTCTCTCTAGACTATAAAGTCCTTGTGTATTTTTGAATGACCGAAGGTGCAGTAACCAATGACTATAAACCATGCAGACAATTCAGGCTGGCTGAGTCTTAAAAGTGCATATTGGGTTTTTCAATGACTATAAACCATGCAGACAATTCAGGCTGGCTGAGTCTTAAAAGTGCATATTGGGTTTTGCACTTAGAAGGTACCTTTATATCTTTTCCAAAAAGGTATCAGCAATATAGTGAAAGGAAACATTATACCATAGTAGGTTGAGTACTGACTGCAGGGACAGAGAAAGGATAGACTAAAATTTCCAGCAGTTTGGAGTTGAAAGAATAAGAAACTGAGAGAGCGAGAAAGGAGCAGGCAGACAGAATTGCTGAAAGCTTCATTTTATCACCATCATCATCTTCTTTTTTGTTGTTCTTAACATTTTTATTCATGTACTTTTAAAGATGGCAGTAATTGAGAAATGTTTAGGTAAAGAGCAAGAAGCAGCCAGAAGATAATAAACCTGTGAAAAATTAAGAGGACAACTGATAGAATGAAGTCTTAAGCAAGTGAGAGGAGATGGAATTAGAAGAACGGGTAAAAGGTTTAGGTTTGGAAAAAGAGCTCGTTTTCTGAGCCAGGATAAAGATGAATTAAGATGAATGGGAAGCTGTAAAATTTGTTGCTGATGGATCCCATATTTTGGTAAAATGGGAGGAGTAGTTTTCTGTTAATATTTGAGTGCTGTATCCAAGTTTCCTTTTAGCCACAAAACAAAGTAAAGATGTCCACATCTTCAATCACTTTTCAACATTGCTTAGAAGAGAAAATAACGTAAGTTAACGTCAATGATTTTCGTGAACAGAGACACTGTATGCTAGACGCTATGCTAACAGAGCCAAACTCCAGGATGTTTCCTGGATCATGGAACCTGACTCTGCTTCAATCTATCCTTCAATCGCATGGAAATGAAGCTAATGCGGCCTTCCAAGTGCTATCTTCTCTCAAATAAAGGGGGAAGTATGTAAACATTTCATAATAGCAAAACACAAAGAGGCTAAGTAATGAATCATACTGTTGCAGTTCAGTTTTTGTATCCACCTTGACTTACAAATGTCCTAAATTAGGAAAAGAATAAAAAATATAAGGAGATTAAAAAGTACGAGGGTTAGCTGAAAGCATTCCCATAAATTCTTCTTCAGTTGTTCATCTAGTGTCCTTATGCACAGCACCCAGTGAGAAAATTGTTGTGGTTTGTCAAAGGAGGTTTGCCATAAAAAAAAATTGTTATATTCTAGCCTGTACATATAAGAAAGAAAACTCTGTTGAAAAAAAATCAAATAATTAAAATGGGCTTAAACTCTTAAAAATACCCTTTCCCTAAGTGTCATGCTTTTAGGCTAGCCATTTTTTTATACTACTTAAAACTGATTAATTATGTAATCACTGTGTTTTGTGGATTTCCTTTGATGTGTTTCATTGTGCTCTTTTACCCTGAGGCAGGTGTGCCAAAGCCCCAATTTTAAAAATTGGATAAATAAATAAAACTAATCAGTCAGGGGGGAAAGATCAGCAAGATTAAAGATTTGCCAAGCAATTGCAACTGAGCTTTAGCAGAAATCAAGGGGCAGTGTGCATTCAATTAGGAGTGATAGGGAACAGCAACAATACAGCTATTGACTAAAAGAGCCACTGGGGCCTGCAGAACTTAAGCAATCATGTACACACAGAATAACTTAGTAGGTTAATGTGCTCGCCACATTAGGGCATTAAGGGAATTAGCTAATGAGCATTCTGAATCTACTGTAATCATTTGTAGTCATCAAGAAATTAGGAAAACTAATAAAAAAGATTTAGAAAATTAACCGAAATATAGAGAAAAAGAAGGAGAGGAGGACGTATGAAATGGAAAGGTAGAAGTAAAGGAAATGAAGAAGGGGAGAGGGATGAGGAGAAATAAAAGAAAGAAAAGGGAAAGAGAAGGAAAAAGACACTTTGCCAGTATATTTAACTCTATCCGGTTTTTTTTTGTTTGTTTTTAATGGTAGGTAGGTGGCATATGGAAGTAATCAGACCTTCATAATTCAAAGAACATATTTTAAAAAATAAGAAAATGCATGGGGGTGTTTTTTTCATTTTGTATTGTACTGTAGTAAAGTGGAGTAAGAGATCTTCTTGGTGTCTAGGTAAATTCATATTACAATTAATTGGATTTTCTTGAGAATGCTGATTATGCTATGTATTTAGTTGTAATAGCACTTGAAGGAACCTTAGAAATAATCTATTTTATAACCATCTATCTCATATCAAATTTACAAACACTGAAATAGGTGAGGGACTTTTAATGACTTGTCCTGGTTCACAAGAGCATCCATCGGCAGAGCCAGGACCAGACTCTAGGTCTCATGCTCTTCACGTCATTGCTACTGACAGAGTAAATCCTATGACCTCCCGGTGAGTTTGGTGGCAGGAATGATGGGTGGCGGTAGCAGTACACTCAGCTGGAATGGTCACTATATGTATCAAGAGATAAGGAATGGTTTTAATTGAAGGATGTGGGGGAACACGGAGGACCTTACCAGAACACCTACTTCAGCCTCAAAATGAGGAACTAACTTCAGGCAGTAGGAAAACTACTGGACCCCAAATTAGGACACTTGGGTATAGTCTAGAATTAATCTCTTTGGGTCTGTTTCTTTACCTATGTATAAACTAAAGTTTGAGTAAAAGAAGTTTTATGGTTCCTTCCAATTCAAAATTTCTGACCTTATTCTCTTTTGTTGTACCTTTCCCTTCCCAGTTTCTTTTCATAATACTCCCCTGAGTACAAATTGGAAAGTTACATTATGACATAGAAGGCAGTTGGTTTTGTTTTGATTTGTTTTAAAAGGGTGCTTGTACAACTTTGCTTAAACAATCTGCATCAGTGAGAATGAGATCAGATGCTTCAGGAGTGACCTGCTAACTGAAAATCTAGAGAAAGTTGATGCATGTATATGGAAATGGTGCAATATATTGCTTGTGATTTTAGAGTTCGCTTGACATGGCTTTACTGAGACTGCTGTGATATTTCTTACAAATGGCAGTGATCTGTTTTGTGAAACTAGATCCTTTCTATACAACTACGAAGATGGACAGAATAAGACATCTGAATGAGGCACATACAAAGAAAGGTGAATATGGGGAGGAAAGGAATGGAGAGGAAAAAGGAAGAAAAGTATAAACATGATGTGAGTCTCTATTATTAAATTTACTTCTTATAATCATCACCATATTCTTATTTGTATGCCAAATATTTCCATAGTACTCAAAAGGAAAATATTGAAAGAATTTAAATCTAAATGGAAAAGACCATTTCTGTTCTAGAGAAAAGCTTAATTGCTATCAATCCTTAGAAAAGAAGAAAGGGGGCTAATTATTTCTACTGTATGCTAAACAACGGGAACCATAGAACTGTAAAGCCAGAGGTGAAAAGAGAAGCCATGAAAGTGAAAAAGATGTATTTGACAACAACAGGATGATGCCAAATTCCCCATTAGGCAAAGAGCAGAGCTGGATGTAGACATCCCGATGTTCATGAGTTTAGTCGGAAGCCAGGGAGAAAAAGTACAGAAGAAAAGGGGAGAAAAGAAAAAATTAAAGAAGTGAAAATCCTACGACAGCAAAATGTTGGGATCAAAATCCATAAAGGCATGGAAAAAGAACTGAAAGTAGATTTAAAGAATGGCACAAGACAATATGAATGACAATTGCAAAAGTGGTCATTTCAGACCGTGACTCAAGCTGAATTTCACTTGTTTTTGCATAATATGAAGTAATACTAGCTACAGTCACAGGATAAAACTCCTGTGAGGTTTTATGTGTATGTATGTATTTTTCTTAGCAAAATCAATGCAATTCCATATCTTCCCCTTTTGATTAGTAAAGTCTGAATGATATTAATAGTAAATCAATAACTATTAAATATTAAATATTGACTTTTTATGCTTTCATCAATTACAGACTTTCTCATCCTTGGCACTACTGACATTTGGGGGCTGGATAATTCTTTGTGGTGGGAGGCTGTCTTGCACATTGTAGAAGGAACAACGTCCTTGGACTCCACCCACTCTGTGATGCTGGGGGTATATCCCCTTCCCTGGCAGTTCACCCATCTCCCAGCTGCTGCAAGTGTTGACTGCTAACATCTCATACCTGCTCCCTTCTCTAGTTAATTGTCCTCAGTCAAACAGGGGTCAGTGTTCGAGCCAAACACAGTCACATTGTGTGTGAGTGGGTATGCACCACAATCCCTGCATGCCATGGCAATCTATAGCTAGTAACTGAGAGGAAGATACAAAAGTGTAACTCCTTGCCTCAAGATGGGACCAACTCTTCTGTGCAATTCCACTGCCCCTTGTGAGATCAGGCCAAAACCGATCTCTGGCTGAGATTAATAATCTTCTTTAGCTCCAGCTCCTCTCTCCTCCCCACTTCTTCCTTCCCTCCCCTTCTCCTGAGAACAGACCTTCAGTAAAGCAGGTGAACAGATTTCTCTCAGACTCTCTTTGTAGGTACCTACTCAAGAGACAGATGATAGCATCATTGTGTCCTTGGCTGTCACTTTGCTGATGAAGAAGAGGTGAGAGGAGAATTTGCTGAATCTGGTGAATACTCTTCTCTTACTGACATGCATATATATCCTTTTATTCTCTCAACAGTGGCACAAGTAAACTTGTGGTATTTTGTTGACAAGAAAACAAAGGCTAATAAATGAACATAACTCTCCAAATGTCACATGGTTACTAAGTGATGAAGTGAAAACGTGAATTCAGACTCTAGTCTCAGATCTCTTTTTGTCATTCCACACTAACATATTTATTCATTTTGCCTGCCCTGAAACAACAGTACAGAGATGGGTAAACAAGGTCCTTGTTCTCCAGGAATTTAATTGGAAAGGAGAGACAAGCAAAAGCTAATAATAATTTATTGGAAGTTTTACTTTACTAATAGTGTTCCACCTGCCTTTGAAAAATTGCAAGAGTTTCAGAAATCAAGAAAAATAGAAAAATTAGAAACTAAAAATAATAATGGACTAAGGAATTTTTAAGACTATAAAGACTTTGGGGATAAATTAGTTCTCTAGTTGAGTATATTCAACTGGAAATTAATAAGTAATTATTGCTTGATGATAGACAGCATAGACATTTCTTGAGAGAGAGAAAATTGTATCTGGCTTTAAATTTAAAGAGAAATTTATTGAGTGTGGTCATTATTCGAGTAATAGTGGGTAACATGATGGCCAGTGTCCTAACCTAGGGGTCTGTGAAAGACAAAAATATTCAATTGGACATTTCTTACATTGACCCTCAATAAAACGTGAAGTTACAACATTAAATCTCAATTTAGAGAAGGCATTCAGTAGGGAATTGTGATAAATGGTCTGTAAATGCTGCTTTCTGATGATCTAGCTGATCACAAAAATAACACTGACAACACTAGGGAATAAGAGAATTAAGTTGTTCCTTTGCGATATTAGACATGTCAAAGAAGCTTTTGGTCAAGTCTTGGGTCACAGGCAATCTGTGGTTGAATTTTCTGATAAAATTCAGTGCTTTGTAGAAATGTATTCATGCCCTTTATAATCACTCATACACTGTGCAAACATTGCATATCTACTTTGAGTATGTGTATGTTTGGTCACAGGCAATCTGTGGTTGAATTTTCTGATAAAATTCAGTGCTTTGTAGAAATGTATTCACGCCCTTTATAATCACTCATACACTGTGCAAACATTGCATATCTACTTTGAGTATGTGTATGTTTGTGTGTGGGGGGGATGTGGATGTCTGTGGATGTGTGTGTGGTGTATATGGTATTATTTTGTATTGCTGATGGCAAAATTGATGTTCCTTCATGAAAAGTTTTAGGATCCCCACTTATACCTTCAACCAGATATAGTGTGCAAGTCCACTGCTCTTCAACACAGAGATGAATTATTTTCAGTCTAGCCTCAGTTTCTGCATCAAATAACATGGGGAAAAAGTATCTACAAATAAAAAAAAAATGCTTAGGAAACGTTTTTCCAGTTAACAACACTGAATTAGTCAACTTAGGCTAGCTTAGGCTGTGGTAACAAACAGCTACCGATTCTCAATGATGTAAATCAACAGAGTTTTTATTTTTGCTCACTTTTAAGTTTGATGCAGGGTGTTAGGGGCTTTTTTCTATGTTGCTACTCAAGGACCAGGGCTGTTTACTTTCTGAAATCTCACTGTGGGCCTCCATCATTTTTGTAAAAAGAAAGGGAAGGGCAGGAGCATTGGTCACTGGCTGATAAATACTGTCTAGGAGAAAAATAAACCACTGCATGTTAAGATGCTTAGCATACTGTTCAGAACATTGCAGGTGCTCATTAAATATTAGCTATTATTGTTATTATTAGTAGTAGTCATGGTATTAGTAATAGTATTAGCTAATATGGGATATGTTAACTTAACCATAAAATGATATTATTGATACATTTTATCTGAATTTTGTAAAGTTATTTCAAATTAAGTCTAAAGGAAGAAAGCCAAAGAATGTTCTGCCTTTAGTAGGATCATTCCTCTGCGTATCATAAAATTGCTTACTGTCCATCCCTGTTTTAGCACTTGATACAGGCTTTTTGGAAGAGTAACAATCTTTGCTTCTGTACCCAGATTAGAATTTGGTTCCCAATATGGCTGATTATTAATGGATGAATTGTGCAAAGAATGTCTTATTCTCTTGTGAGACAGAGACAGAGACTGACAGAGACAGAGAAAATGAGTGATACGACTCAGTTTTATCAAGTTAAAAAATTTAGTGCTTCTATTTAAAGTTTAAGAAATTAAGGGTGGTTTATGCATGTGTATGCATGTGACTATGGTTTATATATGTAAAGCATGTATGTAATATATGCATATACGTCTCTGTGTATGTTCATAAAAAATGGTGATTATCAATGCTAGACCCTTTTCTAAATATTTGAAATGCATTGTCTTTCTTTTTTCTTACCAAAAAAGCTCTATGAGATAGCAATCATTATTAGTATTTTATACATATGGGAACTGATACTTAAAGAGATTGAGCAACTTATCCAAGGTCACAAAGTTATTAAGAGGCAGAACCAGGAGCTGGCCAGTTAGCTTAGTTGGTTAGAGCATGAGGTTGGTAATACCGAGGTTAAGGGTTCAGATCTCCATACAGGCCAGCCACCAAAAAAAATAAAAAAAAAAAAAGAAAAGAAAGAAAGAAAGAGGCAGAATCAGTTCTTAAACCCAGAATTCTGATTTTGAAACATGTACACTTGATGCTAAATTGCCCAGCAGAGGGGTACAGAAGCTTTGGTGAAAATGTAAATTTGAGCAGATCCGGATTTCGTCTCTCTCTTTGAGCAGATGGAGCATCTTTCTAGGACAGAGTTCTTATTCTTCACTTCTGTGATAATTATAACACAAGTAATGATAACAGCAATAACAACTTATATTTATTGAGCTATTAATAATAACCAGAAGTGTTTTAAATTCCTCGAATATATTAATCATTTTAATCTGTACATCAATGAGGATAGTCCCATTATTATCCCCATCTTATAAATGAAAACCTATGCTTCAGAGAGCTGAAGTACAAGAAAGAAGATGTGCCTTTTTCCTCCTCCTGCTCCGTCACCTCCACCCTCCATCTCTGGAAGGGCCCTGCTGCCCCTGACATTCAGCAGTAGCGCTTTAGGGTCACAGAGATGAAATCTGTCTGCCTGGTCACATAAATGCTACCCCACATTCCAAACATTAGATTCAGAAATAGACAACTCTGGCGACACCAGAATCATCCTCATGGTCTTTAACACTCACTCCTTCCAGGGGTGGAACTTGAAACTTCGAATTTTTGAGCTTAAAAGTATTACTGTCCTCTGTGAGGTATCAATCAAGCTCATCCAAAGAAAAGACGTTGTCCTAAGGCATTTCTGTACATACCCCGCCATTAAATTAAAATTAAAACTTACATGCTGATGCATATTTTAGCACCAGATTTTGCTTAAAGATACTACTGATTATTTATGGTCATGACAAATTTCAATCATTTTCACAGTTGAGCCAACAATAGCCTTTGAGCTTTTGGTCACTTCTGTGCTCATGTCTTTTCTACGTCTCGCTATATGTTAATATTATACCTCTTTGACCTTTATTTGGTCTCTTTTGCATTTTACACAATTACTGGAGTCTATGAAACAAACCTCCCCTTTGTACCATTTAATTTAATTAGACCTCTCATTTGAGCTCTTGCTGTGTCAATATTTAGTTCCTTGTCTATATCCCTGGAACAACCTGAAACATTCCATATGCTAGTTAAATGGCTTAATATGCACGGACGTATGAGCTGAGTACCTTAGTTTTCATTCTCTTTCTCTGCACAATATCCAGGGGATGCCACTACGAAACTCCTCCACTCTGCTTCTCCCTTAATTGTGCTCCTCCATGGTATATGCGGTAATTCCTTTTTCTGGATGATAAATTATGCTGGAACAGAAGAAAGCAATTCTCGGCATTGTCTCACTAATTTTATTTGTAGAGCTGTTTTTCTAATGTAGCATTTTCAAATAGCCCCATTATACATCTGCTTCTCCACCTGGGAGTACTAGCCATGCCAGGTGCAATGCATGGAAGGTGTAATTTTGTTTAATGGCATTAAGTGCCTGGGAGTATGCTAAAAAGAAAGAGGAAGGTGACAAATGGAGCTCCAGAGCAACCCCTCTCTTTAGAGGGGTCAGTATAAATATTGGTACTGTTTGTGGTCTGTGTTGGGACGGGTTATTTGAAAGCTGAAAAAGATTGTCTGCTAATCCATGCAAGATTTAAGAATTTGCCCTGCCAACCTTTCAGACTTAAAGGGCTTCTCAAGAAAAAAGGATCTTGTTTCAGCACCAATTCCTGGAAACATTTATACAAGGGGTATTTTCCTGAATATAAAAACACATACATACATACAGACAGACAGACTTATATACATAAATTAGTTGTTTTAAAAAGGTAAATTTGTGCTTGTTTGTTTTAATTTAAAGGTTAGATATAAGAATAGCTCACTTGCTAAACCCTAGTATATGTAATATACTGTTTTACATACATCATCTCTTTTAGTTATTATTTCCCTAGCACGTAGGTATTTTCGTCTCCATTTTACAAATGACGGGTCAGTGTCTCATGCAGATTTAATAATTTGCCCCTGTTCACATACCTGTTGTAAGGTAAAACCAGGGGGAGAACTCAGTTCTTACTGACTCCAAAGCTCACTCATATGTTTTATAAAGAGGCTCCTGCCCTAAAAAGAAATGAAATCATAAAGCAATGACCTGTCCATGATGCTTACCCCCTCTGGAGCTCCCATATTGTCTGTGTCCATGGGTCCATGAGCCAGGGTAAATGGAAATCCTGACAGAAAGGGGTGCTTCACCACCCTACCATTCACCTTGCTTGCAGCAAGTAGGTTTGATATGAGGCCATTTGGGTATTTGTTTGTACTGTCACTTCAGAAAATGGTATTTCTCGTTAGAGTATCTTATCAGTAAGGTTTGAAGATCTATATACGGTTGTGATCTATATAGATCCTCTGCAGGAAACTATCATCCCAGCATCTGGATCAAAATGTATATTTAAAATAGACTACCAGTATAGTGTAAACACAACTTTTAGATGCACTGGGAAATCAAAAAATTCATGTGATTTGCTTTATTGCAGTATTTGCTTTATTGCGGTGGTCTGGAACTGACCCTGCAGTATCTCTGAGGTATGCCTGTACTTCATAAGTCATAAGACATGACTTTTACAGACATATAGTCAGAAAATTACAGCACGTGTTTCACTGAAATCTTTTGGTTGAAGTCTTCTGGTCTTCAGTTGTCCTTGTCTCTATTCCATATTCGTATTTTCAAAATTCTGCTGTAGATACTTTTTAAACTTCTCAACATTAAAGCCATTGCAGATGTGTAAGGAGATTGGTTTTCTGGCCATAAAGCTTTTTGTTTATTCATTCTAAAAAGATAAAAAAAAATAAAATATAAAATAAAATAGCATGACTATTGCTAATAGCAACAACAGTAACAAAAATTAACCCTTACTAAGGCTTGCTATATACCAAAGAATACTTTAAGTTCCTTATGTGTGTTATTTTATCTAATCTTCATGATAATTTTATGAGATGTCTGTTATTATTATTATCACAATTTTGCAAATTAAAACCTGAGGAAAAATTTAAGTAACTGGTTTCTGAGGTGACATAATGAGTATGTAGTGGAACCACGATTTAAATCTAGGTCTTTTAACTCCAGAGCTTACCCTTACAGCCACTACATTTCACTATTTCACAACTCAAAATATGTTTTTGGTAAATAACTAACTTATTTTAGCTAAGCAAGATAGAATTCCTTGCGTTAAATATTCTCTCACCCAAATTCAGTTTCTCACTTCTCCTCATAAGAAGGTCAGATCAGAAGGCATATGGGGGGGGGGGGCAATGAAAATAAATTCGTATGGACGCTTCTCCCTATGTAAACTCTTCTGCCAGTGACAGGGTCCTTACTCTCACCTCCAAGTTCTAATGCATCTCAAACTACCTTCAACACCACAAGAGAGCCTAGCCAGCATCTAGCCCCAAATCTTATTTGAATGATTTTAGGATAATCTTGCTTTAATGAAAAACCAGGCGGATAAGTACAGAGTTCTTCTCTGGAATTTAGTAAAATTTGCTCCTTTGACACTTTATAGAGTCACCAATGCCAATATATATTTTTCTTTATATACCAACTAAACAAACAAAACAAAACAGGAGGTGGGGGCCTGGGGCAGGAATTTATATGAAGTAAACATTCTGTGTTAAAATGGAAACACCAGTTCTAGAAATAAGACATACAGAGAGTTGAGCCTTTTCAAATGCTGCTCTAACCCATGTCCCTTATCTCTGTCGTTACAAGTTGTAAACATCTTCATAAGATTTCAGGATTTTGTATTTGATTAAGATTCTAGCAGGTGGCGGATACCTTCTAAGACCAACCACAATCACATATAGAAAGAAAAGATTATAATCAATTTAATAAAGATACAAAATGTAAAATGTGGGGTGGTGGGGAGAGTCAGTGGAACATCTGAGATAATGGAAAAACTAACCAGAATAATACTCTGAATTTATAACTGAATCCAGAGTTTATAATTTCACAAAGCCTGGTCCCCTTCTCCATACAAACCCGTAATCCAGATCTTTTGGGGATTATTTCCAGCAAATTGAATTTCCCTTGCTTGGCTGGTAGAAAAGATGCAGAATCCAGTTTTATTCTCTGCATGGGAAAGACTTGGGTAGTTTTAATGTTCCAGGCATCCTGACTTGGATTATTAAATACATTTTCTAATTTTACATACCATTATACATGTTGTTAGGGAGGCAATGGTGTGTAGCAAAAAAAATAAATAAATAAAATAAACACTGGCTTTGGAGTCAGGTAGACTCAGGTTCTGTTTGCCTTGGACTTTGGGAGCCAGTTTTGTACCAGAATTAAGAGCATGGATTGTGGACCCAGACTGCCTTGGTGCATGTCCTGCTCTTGTTACAAAATGTGCCACCATGGATCTTCATACTTCCTGTGTAAACAGAAATAAGTAAGACCTATAGTACAGACTTCTTATGACAGTTAAATGATTCAAATATATGTGAAACTCTTTAATAATTCTCAGCATGTAATAAGCACTGTTTACTGTGCATTTATATTAGCTACAAGGTTTGACTAGATTTGTCATCTTGGAGAAGATACTTAACCTCCTTTTCCTCATCTATAAAATGGGAATTTCATTTTCACATATCCACAAGATAGGTTTTGTTTGTTTGCAGGATTAAATGTGATAACGGATGTAATATTTGTGGCATGTTAAAGAATCAGTAAATACTAATTATTATTGTGGGGTTCTTGATCAGCATGATTTCAATACTTTATATACAACATGAGTTAAACATGAAAGGATAAATGGACAGGCTGAGAAAGCATACCATCAAGTAAAACATTGTTTTCTTTTGTAAAAAGCTTTGCAAGTTTCAGAAATTGATTTATGACAAGGCTATAATCCCAAAATTTGATTGGAACTGTGGGAATGCCAATATTTTACCATATATAAGATTGAAATGCTTAGAGTATGATCCTTAAATCAGAAAAATTTTGTTTAACTGCAGGCATAAAAGACAATGCAACTAATTATTTTTTGCTAAAAACCCAAGTGTGTACAACCACAAATCTCTGAGTAAAATGAACTCACATACTTTCTAAGTAAATAATTTACTACTATTCCGTTTGTACTAAATCTCAGCTAGTCTTCTTTCAATGATCTGAGAGGGTCAGTATAGGTTATACAACATAATACATAAGAACATCACAGTGAATATTAGCCATTAATATGCAAGTATCAAACATATACTGAACTGGTATATTTTTCCAGTTTTCTGTTGTATTGGAATGAGGGTGAGAGCTGAAAAATGCCTATATTTTATAGATCATTAATGTTTTAGACTACTCTGGGGTTAGATGCAATCAAATAGAATATTACCTCTCAATAACTAGCTGCCAAATTCCCAAATATTATAAAATAATATTGAATAGTACATTTTAAATGTCTTCTAATTTGGAAGTGCAAGAAGCTGGTACGTTCCACATTGAACAGTGCAGTCCATCTGGATTTTTACAACATGATGAATGTTTAGGGCCCTCCTTTCTTACAGAATTGAAAATGCTCTTTATGCATTAAGGTAAATATTGAGCTATATAAAACTGAGATAAAATTACAAATTAGAATTGGTTTTGTGATTTTCTATTAATTATTTGTTTTACCAGTTAATAGGTACTCAAATACATTAATTTGATAAAGAAAAACCTGTTGCTCAATTCCATTTGACCTACTTTCCTATTTTAATTGTATATTAATAATATACAGTTCTCTGCCAGGATATTTCATATTGACCTCTTTATTAATCAAGATTAAAAGGTTTGGTGTTCAGGTTACTTTTGCTCCCAAAATCACTGCACTGGGTTTTGTAATAATCTTTCTAAAGAAAAAAGGAACCTATAGTTACCCACTTTATCAAATAGCTACACCCTAGTGTATTCTTGCTTGTTTATCTTATAAAAACTTCAATACAATAATAGTAGTTTGAGAACCTAATGTACATATAAATTGGTGATGTTTGACTTGTTCCTTGAGAGCTTAGAAGGATTACCACAGAGAGCCTACCATTAGGATAGGGCAGACTCATAGATTTAAATCAGGCTAGGATGTAGTCAATTTGTGGGGACTGCCAAGGACAGAAGAAAATATTAATATAAGAATAGGTCTGAACAATCTCTATTAAATCAAGAGGACATGTAACATGTGTGGGTATGAAAATAATCTGCAT
>NW_007728698.1:254661-255911 GCF_000696425.1 Galeopterus variegatus | reverse complement strand
TGAATAATCCAGTCTATGTACTGCACAAAGAAATTTGAGCTCAGAGACATTAAGCAACTAGAAAAAATTATTCAGTAGCCAAACTGAGCATTGAACATTTAGTCTCCTGACTTACAGGTGAAAAGCTCTTTCTATTATTGTATGCTGGCTTTTGGTTATGGAACAGAAGTCAGAGCACAATTATTAAGGGATCTAACAAGCCAAGTTAGTAACACAGTTGGCAGGGAAAGAAACTCAATGCTAAGTCCATGAGATACCTGCCAGTGATGCCTTGCAGGCCCCTGTCTCTTGCCAAGATTGGTTCCAGATTCTGGGGTAAAGCAGACATCAAGGGTGAGGATAAACTGGCACAGCCACAAAAGTTTAATAAATTCAGGGCTGAGATCCAGGAAGAACATTAGATGAAAGTCTTTGGAAAATTCATTGATGAGAAAGGTTATGAATCAGACTTCCTTCTGTCAAGCCTCTATCCACCACTTTAAGCCTCCAATCGTTTTACTGCTTACTTAGTTCCAATAAAGAGTGTCAGCCTCAAGTTCAGCATTCTTAGTGAGATGGTGCATAATCATTGTTTTCCTTAGAAATCATTAAAAATCCCTTGGTAGAATATTTGAATCAGCAACCTCCCTCCTTTTCAATGTTCTTGCTTTCTTTCAAGACGACATCAAAAGAGCCCATAAATGTATTTCCTTTTGATATAGGGTAGTAAATCTTAATCTGCTTGGCTTAAGTTAGCATTTCTCTTCCACTTCTTATTTTGTTTTTTCCAGCATGGCAAACATGCTTGCAAAGTGCCATGATTTATCAGATCCACAAATTCAAAGAAAACAAATCATTTCTCCAGGATCTTTTATAAAAATGTGAATCAATAACCAAATAAAATTTATCCTGCACCTTTGGTTTTATATCTGTTTTCCCAGTGAAGACAAGGGCAAGGAAATAGTTCACTGTGGTAAGTGCTATAATACAAAAAAGGTGTTAAAAGTACATTTTAGAACACAAAGAAATTAGTGATGGTCTCCCCCTGAAAGGGGAAACCAGTGTTGGGGAAATCATAGCCATCTTGCTGGAGGATTACTGGAAGAATCAGGCTGAATTTTGAAGAATAAGTGTGAATTTAAGATAAGAAACTCTTGGAAGAGAGGCACATATCCACAAAGTCATAGGAACATGATTTTCATTTTATGCCGTGAGAAAGAAACTGTAAGTTGGATTCGGAAAAATAAGGTTGGCAAATTCATTTGAGACTA
>NW_007728698.1:251923-253553 GCF_000696425.1 Galeopterus variegatus | reverse complement strand
AATGATAGAATTTGTGACTTTGATTGGAATAGGCACAGATTTAGAGGGTATTATAATAGTACTTAAACATGTATATACAGTGCAAACTATGTGCCAGACTGTATTCCAAGTGTTTAACATATACATAGCATATATAACACATACATTACATATGTATAACATATACATACCATGTATACATAAAATTTGTCATGTCAACTTTATTAGGTAGATGCAATTACTATGCCTGTTTTTTAGATGAGAAAACTGAGGCACAGAGAAATTAAATAATTCATCTGATGTCATTAGGTTAGTAAGTGGCAGATCCAAGTTTTGAACACAGGCCACTTGCTTCTGAAGTCTGTTTCGAATCATTCTTAACATTATGTGGATCTGCTAGGGAGAAGGTTTGGATTGCATTTGAAATTCTTCTAGCACACCTACATGTAAATTTCCAAAGGTAATTGGAAATATGATAATGGAACCTAAACAAGGCGTCAGGGCTAAAAGATACTGATGTGGGATTCTTCAGTGTATGAAAGTTAGCTGAAGATCATAGACATGTCCAACAAATGACATATATCTTCACTGACCCAAATGAGAGTAACAAGGAATTCAAGATAGCCTGATGCCATCAAGAATCTCTCGGTCTAGACTCTTTCATAATGTTAATTCAAAGCAACAACTACTATATTATTTCATGAATATATTTGGTCTCATGGCTTGCATATATCTGAAAAAAANAAAAAAATTATTTAACCATAGTATTTGGAATATATCATATATATCTGTACTCTAACTGCATTAATACCAGTCACTAAGAGTTAATGTAATGGAATTAAGAATTCTAATCAACATTTAACTATTATTGAATTTGAATTTGAACAATCTGAGCAGTCTCCGTTCTAAATCAAACTGTAAACTCTCTAAAGAAAGCTTTACTCTTGTCACAAGACAACTGGGAATGGTCATTTGTCTTCCCTGGTGAACGAGCATTTTGAACAATAAATTGAAAAGCATGGAGCCAAGATACATCAAGACATGTGGGTAAAGAAGCGGGATTAATACTTTCCATGCTGTAGTGAAACTTCACTGTTAAAGCTGTTGACTGCTTGTTTCACAGACCACCTCACTTCTTCATCAATTCCAATAAAACATGTGTTCATGAAGGAAGGCTGAGCTAGGGCTTGATTGTATCATCACCCATAAAAGCTCACCCATCAAAGATATCCCCAGACTTCTATATTCAGTACAAAAACTTTTCCATAAGTTAGAATAGATGTTGTCCATGACTCTGAGATACACCAACTATTTTGTTGAACTAAAAGGACAAAATAATTTTAAACTATAAAGTGTTAGCACCCATTGTATTTTATCATCATTTGAGCTGCATCGTCTAAACCATTGCTAAGGGAACCTTTCCTTATATGCAACAAAATTGTGATTAAGATTTCTGTGAAGGGACAAACAAATATTTTCAATTCACCAAAATTCTAGTACAAGATAAGTTACCTCTGTCACCTCTTCTGCTTAACTCAAGTAAATCAACACAATCAGACATAATAACCAGATATCTTAAAAGAGAATGCAGAAACATGATGCGATCATAAGCAGAAGTACAGAAGAAAGGTACATGCAAGTTAGGACAAGT
>NW_007728698.1:242749-251574 GCF_000696425.1 Galeopterus variegatus | reverse complement strand
AATGGCCATCTTTTACTGGTCCCCAAGCAATTATTACCTAAAATGAAAATTTTGACTGCCTGGAGCCTAAACTCTTTTACTCCTAAGTGAACTTTCCTTTGTTCCTCAATGCAACCATTCTCTTGGTGTTTCCTCCTCTCTCTTATAGTGATCTCTCTGCCCATCTTTTTGTATTTCTTTCTCAGAGAATTGTTGAACAATATCTCAATACCATGTTGACTGGATCCATACCTACAATCACTGTTTTCATTGAATTAGTTGATAACTTGGATTTTAGAGATGGAAATAGATGTGAATGGGGTTTGTGGTTCCATCAGTAAAATAGTTTGAGATTCAAATTATGAAGGCAGAATGAGCTACTTGTAGGTGAGCAATAGCAAATGGTAAAATCATGCTTAAATAAAAACATAGTCTAGGAGTTAAGTAAGAAGCCAGTGCATAACTATGTACTCGTAGTATGAGTGTCCAAGGTAAGGAACGTCTGTCTGTTTTTGAACATGGGTGTGACATGAGGCAAATAGTACTGGAGGGAAATAGCTGCAGGCAAATTTCGAAGATGGGTGGAATGTGTAAAACCATCTGGGAGACTGATGAGGTCATCTTCATCTGAACTATTTGGTGCTGGGAGTAGAGAAGTGTCAATGGGATTTGAAAAGAGGAATGCTTTTATATGAAAGTAGCAAAACTTACTATCCACAACTTAAACCACATTCAAGAAGTCCAGATTATGGTTGTTACAAGGTTTAGTAATGTCACTGAACCTGGATTCTTTCCATATCTTCCTCTCCCATCATCTGTTTCTTACTGTTGTGTGTTCTCTTATAATTTCAATATGGATGCAGCAACTCCAAATTTCATGTTTTATACCACTCTTTTTAAGAAGAGAACACTCTCTTTAAATGACTTGTAAAATAGAATCTTTTCCAGAACCACCCCAGCAGACTTCTTGGGTCAAGACTGGACGATGTGAAAACCCCTAGATCAATCAGTTTTAAAGGGTCATAGAACTCAGAGCTGGATAAATTGCTGCCTGAATAAAAATCAGGGTTTTATTATCAGGGAAGAATGGATAAATGGCTATGGGTTACTCACCTAATAGTACCTGCCATAGAAGAGATTGTATAAGATGAATCAAAAGGAATTAAATGCTTACTAAATGTGTAAGAGAGTATTAAAAATAATTTGGATCTTGAATCTTGAATTTAGAATATTTCTCTGTTGTTGTTGTTGTTATTATTATTATTATATATTTTAGATAGATAGATAGATAGATGTTATGGCAAAGATCTTTATATTTCTCTGTTGTTGTTGTTGTTATTATTATTATTATTATATATTTTAGATAGATAGATAGATAGATGTTATGGCAAAGATCTTTAAAGGCAATTAATCTGTGTAGTCTAATCTCTGGTTCCTAGAGGAGACTTTCAAACTTTTATATTTTTCTTTTTATCTTTCTGCTATGATGCACAATCACATGCAGAACATATTTCTTATGAACAGGCCCATTTCACTAAACATTGTCATAATTAGGTGGCCTTCTACCTTGATTACTAAGAGACTAACTTTAACTCTATCCCTTTCTTTCCCTCTCCGGGAAGTATGTCAGAATGCAAGCAAATGAAAGGATATAATTAGAGGGATAACCTTGAAGCCTTTCTAATTTACAGGAAAACAGTAAATCATTTTCCAATTTCGATATCTGAACTATTATTATTACTATCAAATTATGGCCCCTGTGACACATGTCAGAAGTAATTGAAATGCATCAGTATCCTGGACCCCTAGGTCAGAAATTTTGATCTGGAGTGCAGCCATCTTCTTTCTTTGTGACCACTGTGTTATTGTCATTACATTTTTGTATTTCTTGGACCTATGGATGTTCAAGTTGAATGGTGAGATTAAAAAGAGAATATAAACCCCTGAGCATCTGAAGTGGGAAACACACACACACACACACACACACACACCCCTCCCAACACTCAGTCTGTTAGGCATGCAACACAAAAATTGCATTTCACTAATATAAAGATTTGCAGAGAAATTCAAACCGTTTTTTTTACCACAAAAGTTTATCTTTCTTTTAAAAAGGTGCAATTAAGATGCAGTGGGAGATCTAGTATGCAATCACATTTGGCACATGTTTCTGGAGTACAAGAGAGGCTGAGGACTTCCATTTATTTGAGTGGAGGTAATCAACAGAGTTCAACCTTCAGAGATTTTTTAAAAGAGAGAGAGAGAGAGAGAGAGAGAGAGAAAGAGAAAGACTCCCAAACCAGAGAGAAAGAATATATCAGTGCAAAATATCCAGATGTATAATGAGAAGAGTGGGTTGGGAGATCTCAGCAAGTGAAAAACAGCCCCAACTGAGAGGAGACTTTTTTCATAAAATTATCAAAAAAAAAATTCCTTTTCTTGAGAAAGTAGCAGCACATGATGGCTGGGAGAAGTGGGACTTTGGAGTTATACTCATACGGATTTAGGTCTAATCCCAGCTTACTCTTACTGCCTGTGTTACCTTGGGCAATGTTCTAAAATTCTGAGTCCTAGTTCTTAGATAGATTATCTGATAAATGGGAAAATTAATACCTAATCACAGGGGTTTGATTAGGATTATATATAATATTCTAAAGCATATGGCCCTGACACAAGTTCACAAAAAATGGGAGCTGTTATAACAAGTTCATTCTTTCACTTTTTGCAATAACTACTGAGAAAGAAATGCTGTTGTTGTTTTCAAAACCTTGATAATCATAGTGGTGATAGTGACCCAGTGTGAATACAACCCACTGTGCTCTGTGCTTAATCTGGTATCACAGTCTGTCCTCATGACAATCCTACAGGGTAGATATTGTCGGCTTTTCACTTTAGAGAGGAGGAAACTGAGGCTCAGAGAGAGGAAGAATTCATCTGGATTTATGTAGTTTTCTTCCAGAGTCCACATTCTTAACCCTTCAGCTCTACTTCTTTCTCTGCTCCCAACACACTCCTACACACCTTCGCAGTCACCCACCTAACCCTGTGGGCTTTATTCTTTGAATTTACACAAAGGCAAAGATCACAGTGATTAAAAACCACACGTTACTTCATGCTTCTACTGCCTGCTGAATTCCAGTGCTGGGGATTCGTTTAGACGCCTACTGCTTTGGGGTTGGGGCTTGCTGCCAATAAAGTTTCCCGTTTTCCAACCAGCTGAGAAGGGAAAAACCAGCTGCTCTGAAATGTGTTTGAACTTCATCCCCCCAACTAGAAGACAGCTGTGCTTATCTATAGAAAGACTCCAGAAGATTGTTTTGTGTTTTATAAGGCACTCTAGGCAGGATGAGAGAGAATTTTTATTTGAAAAGAGACTAAATTCAGGAACAGAACTTTTTAGTATTTTTCTATTATGCACACTTCTCCAAACTCTGATATTCGCTTAGATACAAAGTTTATGATTCTGAATGAAATAGAAGATAGTCATTGAAAAGACGCTTATTGTTTTCCTCAAGGTTTCTTCCACCTGACATATTCCATGCCTCACATCTGAGTTAACAGCCTTGTTGCTCCAGGCTTCTACTGGAATAATTTTAAAAGCACTGCTCTGTTTTGTTACACACCTGCTGCCCTTTCCTTCCAATGGGTTGATGAAGCAATAAAGGTATAATTTAAATCTGCTGCTTCTTATCCTAGTTTTAAATGATTAACATGATACAATTGTAATGTCTCTACCCCATAACAGGCATGGGGCTGGAGCAGCACCCACATCTACCGGTTAACTGAGATTATGGGAAGAATATGACATGAAAAAAGCACACAAGAGCTCAGAAAACTGGTACCTTTATTATAGATTTTGTTTCAATTGTCTAAAGTTAGTCATATTTTCAGTACAGCTCTTACTTTAGATAACTGTGAAATTTAATTTTTAATTTAGTGATAGAGGCTAATGACAGAGTTTATAGGGTTATCTTAAAACATGGTCTGATCTTCAAAGACTCTGGAAAAGCTGGGACACAAGAAGACTTTCAACATGTGCCAGAATTTTAGGTGTATTTCAAAGAAGTCAGAGAAGCTGACATTTTACTTAAAATTAGAAAACCAAATACTGTGTATAACTGTATGCAGTTTAAACACTTATGTATATAAGTAATAATTTAAAGTTAATTTATGCAAACCCCCTTTCTCCTATAACCTCTTTTTTCACAACAAATATTTCTAGAAGATTTTTCTAGAGAAGCATAGGTGTGTTTGACAGCAACAGAAAGATCACAAATATATAAAAGACTTGAGAGCTTAAGAAGCCCATCACTCTACCATATTTTTCTTACTAGGGATAGAGGTAAGGAAGATAACTACTTGATTTTATACAAACATCTCCATGACTATATGAGAGCACAGACATGTGAACTTGATTTTTCAAACACACACAATATTATAATTACATAAATGAAAAAGTACTATGAGGTTTTATGAATGAAACCATGACATATTGAAAATAAGGAGATGTGCATGCTCAGGCAGAAATTTTACTTTGCTAGCCACAGTTACTTTCACTCTCCATAGTCAAGATGTTTTGGCTTCTGGTTTTCAGCTAAGGTTAACCAATGGAAGACAATTGGTAGACTACTGGGTCGCAATCGTGGACTTTTGATGTTTTATCTGCTTGTCCTGGCTTCTATCTTTTCCATTTCCTTCAGCACTAGGAATACTAACAGTTTATGCTGACGGTCAAATGAGGGTTGGCTCACATCAACAATTTGGCCTCTGGCTTCTTCCATTGCCTTTATACTTACATCTTTTCCATTTCCTTCAGCACTAGGAATTCTAACAGTTTATGCTGACGGTGAAATGAGGGTTGGCTCACATCAACAATTTGGCCTCTGGCTTCTTCCATTGCCTTTATACTTAATTTCCTGTATTGAATTCCATATTTGAAACACCCAGAATAGCTTGTGTTTGTCTCACTTGTCCCTGACTCACTAAAAGAATTGTGATGAGCAGAGCTGGCCTCATACTGTTTTCAGAAGTACATTAAATGGGTCTGTGTGTGTGTGCACACAAGTGTGTCACACATGATAGGAAAGAGAGTCACAGGCCCTTTCCCGTCACTTCTGTCAAGAAAAGTTCTTGTGCTGTTCCTGGATTTTCAGCCTTTATTAGAATTTGTCCTAAGTCTTGTTCCATCAAAATTCTTAAATTCGGTGTCATATTATCTGCTAATTCACCTTATAAACTTATAAAAACCATAGCTTAATTTACGTGCATGTGTATGTGCATGTATAAAGCTCTTGCTAAGTATGTTAAAACTGTTATCACGTTTAATTTTAACAACCAACATTGAAATGAGTTTTTATTATGGTTACCCTGAAAGGAAACAGAGGCTCGGATGAGCTAATTGATTTTTTTCCCAGGCTGCATATCTAGCACGTGGCAGATTTGGAATTCAAATAGAGGTTGTCTGCTACAAAACTGATGTTTTATTCTTGGGCTAATAAGACATATTTCTCATGGATATGCTAACATTTTTAATGATATTAATCTAATAGTGGGAGTCTGGGACTTCCTGACAAGCATGCCTTTCAACAAATTTGTTTTAAGTTTTAAATGTAAGTAATTAGAAGTATCATTTGATCAAAGATCTTTTTGCTATTTTTAGAGGCCAAAAACCTCCTGGTATATGGAGCTTGGGTATGGAATGTCTGGGAGATATTAATAGTTTCATGCATACTAGAAAAGAATAATTGAAATTATATCTATCTTTGAAAATATTTTTCATATGGATTCTGCACTTATAGTTCTACAACTTATATGAATAATATTTCAATTAATTTATATGCCATATATCTCCTGTAGCCTGTGTCAAGGAATAAGATAAGGTGAAAAAGAGCATTGTCTCTATCTACGTAGATCTTATTGTCTTATGCTTAATCTAATGTTAGATAAAGCATAGATTGCTATTGGCACATAAAAAAGAGGATCCACCTAGTCTAGAATCATGGTATTCTTCCCTGAGAAAATATTACTGTGATACTATGGTACTAGCATAAAGATAGATATAGAAACAAAACAGAGTAGAGAGTACAGAAATAGAAATGACATTTACAATCAATTTAATTTTGACAGCAATTCCAAGGTAATTTAAAAAGAAAAGAAAAGCATTTGACCGAATAGTGCTTGAACCCCTTCTGTGTTCCAATTTGTTCAATTGGATATCTACATAAGTAAAACATATTGAACATCACTTCATGAACAAAAATTGATACAAAGATCAGCATAACCTTAAACATAAATCAAAAACTTCAATACCTGGAAGAAAACATAAAAGAAGACCTTGGTAACCTTGTGGTAGCCAAACATTTTTTGATAGGACAAAAAATTATTAGCTGTAAAAGAAAGAAAATATAAACTGGATTTGACAAATTTAAAATCTTGGGTTTTTTGAAAGACTCAGTTAAGAAAATGAAAAGAAAGGCACAGTTAAGGAGAAAATATTTGCAACATTTATATCTGACAAAGGACTAATATCCAGAATATATAAAGAACAATAAAACTCAATGAAAAGAAGATAACCCAAAAGTGGGGCTAAATACTTTACAGACACTTCATTAAAGAGGATATGTGAATGCTCATTAAGTACATGAAAATATTCTTAGCATCATTAATCATTAGGAAAAAATCAGCTTATAATCACAAAGACACTTCATTTCATACTCACTAGAATTTCTGAAATGTAAAAAAATTTAAAATACTAAGTATGAATGAGGATGTAGAATAAATGTTATGTGCTTACATTGCAGCTGGTATTTAAAATGGTAAAATAACTTTGGTCAACAGTGTGTTAGTTTCTTATAATATTTAACATACACTTACAATGCAACATAGTTTTACTTCTAGATTCTTCCTGAAGAGAAATAAAAAATTATTCTACAAAACAGATGTGCAAGAATGGCCATGGCAGTTTTATTTATAATAGTAAAATACTGTACACAAACTAAATGTCAGCCAACAAGTTAATGGATTGACACATTGTGGTATATGTATAAAATGTAATACTTTTCAGCAACAAATAAAATGAACTACTGGTACATGCTGCAGCATGGGTGAAACTTACAGATATAATGCTGAGTGAAAAAAACAAAACACAAAAAAATCGCATACCACAGATTTCCATTTATATGCAACTGTAGAAAAGGTACATCTAATTTACAGGGATATAAAGCATATTCGTGGTTGTCTGATACTTGGAGTTGGGAGGGGCTTGACTGAGAAGAGGCTCAAGGAAACTAATTGACATACATAGAAAACTGATGTAACAATACAAGAATTCACATTGCTTTCTAGTGCACCTAAAACATACCACATTTGAACATATGTAAGGTTCAAATAAAGAAAGCATCTACAAATATTAAGTTTTTGAAATCATTCGGAGCTTGTTCTCTAATCACAATCATATTTTAGATTAGAAATCAATAATAAAAAGAAAACTCTCACTTATTAGGAAATAATTAATAAATGAGTTAACTAAGAAATCAATAATAGCATATCGAAAGCATTCTCTTTGAGTTAGAGTATGTTTTAAGAACACCTGGTTTCACCACTTCCATCTTAATGGTTCTATCTAGTGTAATAATACAAGAAGAAAAAAAGACAAAATAAATGAAACATAAGAGATACAATTATTATTATTGATACATGACATACTTTTGTACATAGAAAACCCAAAAGAATATAGAAAAAGATGTAAAAATTATTAAAAAGCAAATTGAACAAGGTCTGTAGATGCAGGTGAATAGCAGCATAGCAGAATATACTTGGCTTCATCGGTAATCAAGGCAAGGCCAGTTAAAACCTTAATGTCTGCATACCTGCCAAAATGGTTAATGTGAAAAATATGGAAAATCAGTGTAGATGAGGATGTGTACCAATTGGAGCTTGGTATAGTGCTAGTGGGAGTATAAATTTGCAGGAGCACTTTGGAAATCTCTGGAAATATCCAATAAAACTGAACATATGCCTTTTCATAACTCTGCAATTGCACTCTCAGGTACATACCCAACAAAATTTCATATATTTGTTCACCAAAAGACATATACCAGAATATTCAGAAATTTCTATTTATTTTATATTTAGTTATTTTAGGTAGTTCCAGACTGCCAAAAATTCCATCACCAGTAGGATGGATATATAAACTATGATATTTTATATAATGAGCTATTATACAAGAAAGAGAATTAATTGATCTTATAAATGGGATTTGGTCAAAAGAAACCAGATATATATAGAAGGTTACCTATTAAATAATTTAATATACTCATATATGTTATATATTTAACACACATATAATATATGATGTGTTATCTACTATAATTAATATATATTATACATATATAATATTATATACATATGTTTAATTATTCCTCATACCACATAATAATATACATGTGGTATTTATACATGTAATAAAGAAAACTTACATATATGAAAGTAGAAAGCAGATTGCTCAAGAAGTGAGAGGTAACGAAAATAGTGTTGGGGGTGTAGACAACCTTTCAAAAAGTCTGGCTGTGTCTTAAGATAGAGTTTCATGAACATTTAAATGCTATAGTAAAGAAGCCAGTAGGAAAGAATGGAATAAATATTAAGAGAAGGAAATTATTTTGTTTGATATAATCCCATTTGTTTATTTTTCCTTTGGTTGCCCATGCTTTTGGGGTTGTATTCATGAAGTCTGTGTCCAGCCCTATTTGCTGAAGTGTTTCTCCTATGTTTTCTTTAATAAGTTTTATTGTTTCAGAGTGTATATTTAAATCTTTAATCCATTTTGAGTTGATTTTAGTATATGGTGA
>NW_007728698.1:228364-241779 GCF_000696425.1 Galeopterus variegatus | reverse complement strand
ACACAAAAAAAAAAACCGGAGGGGGGGGAAGAATATACAACAACTATACCTTTTTGAAGTTGTTACAACAAGCAAATGGAAAGGACATTCTTGGGGGGGAGGGGAGAGAGGGAGGAGGGAGGGAGGTGTCGGTGATGGGCCATAATAACCATATACATTGTATATTGACAAAATAAAAATTTAATGAAAAAATAAATAAATAAAAAATAAAAAAAAGAGAAGAAAATTATTAATTTTGCAAAGTCCTCAACAAGACAGGGAGGTTAAGAATCTAGACTACAGTAGAAGTATTGGTTTTAGAAAGAAAAAGAGATAACTCTTCTTTTAACAGAAATGGAAAGAATGAAGGACGAAGTTTTAGGCAGTTTTATTTTTGCTGTTTCTATTTTATTGTTGTTGTTTGTTTGCTTGCTTTTTTAATATTTGCTTTAAGAGAAGTAATCTGCAGAGCAAATGAGAATATGAGGTGCCAGAGATGCTGAGAGTGGAAGTTTGAAATAGCATTTGGATAGAATGCATGCAGATATTGGCTTAAGACACATAGGAGCATTGTCTGTCAGCTTCAGGTTGGTGACCATCATTTTGTCTAGAAAACCAGTTGATCAATGAAGAGGTTCTCTGAAAGTAACAGAGAGTCACTGTGAATCAGTGCTGGGGACACAGATAATTCTATTCTGCAAGAGGGCTGTAGCAGAGAGACAAGTGAGCTAAGAATTGTTGAATATTGCTAATAGTGGGATTAATATGGTAGAATAATCAAGATTGAAAGAGGTTGAAAATATAGAGATGTGAAAATATCTATTGAGTGGACATCCTGCATGAGTTCTAAAACTCATGTAATTTGGCCTTTTTGCTTCACACAGCCTAGTTGATCTCTGCCTGTGGGCCTGAAAGACATGAGTGTAGGATTGAGGCTCTTTCCTACTCTTAGACCATAGTTATTAAAGCATCATGAAGATGTCATGGTGAATATCAACACACAGATGTCTATGGAGAGGGAAGACCCCAGTGTCTTAACTGCTGCTGGAGAAAAGAGAAACCAAAGGCTGAAACACTGATGTTGGGAGAACCACACCAAACCCAGCTCACTCCTGCTCGGCTTGGGAAAGAATATACTAATTTTTCTGAATCTATGTAGCTAGGGCTATAATTATTTGGAAAGCTAGTTCTTTAGCTAAACATTTGCCTATAAGTCAACCTGGTTGAAGGATAACTAATCATCAATATTAACCAAACTGAATATTTTTATAACAGGTCATTTCAAGTAAAATTAAAAGGCATTTTGAGTAGCCACATGAATCGACATTATGTTTGTGATTATTTCCTTTTAAAGTGATACAAAATTTTTTTGGCCTCAAGTACCTGCTTTAGAAGGATATTAGCTTTGAAAACTCTTTCTGAAAGAACAAGATTACAAGTGAATAAGTATCATATTTCATTTTATGTCTGGCCCTTTCAGTGTTATTTAATTTCTCTAGTTATCCCATGCATTGATTTTCCCCCTTTCAACTTAAGTTGTCCTTTTCTGTCGTCATGTTCTAATGGAGAGTTGGACAAATTTACTGTGAGAATCATATTAGTGGCCCATTGGAATAATTCCTCATATTCAAAGAATAAGCCACCTTCTCTATTTGATTATAAGCTTAACAATTTCAATTTGGAGATGCATCTTCATTTTGACTAGCTTTAACAAAGCCCCTTATTTAATTTGACTATTAAGTTTGCTCAACAGTCAAATTAAATTTTGAATACATTTGAAATTTTGAATGCATCTTAAAAGGGAGAATGCTTTCAATAAAGACCATTCTTCTAAAAATCTTTTCAGAAACAACAAAAAAAAACTGTGTTAGGTATTGAGATAAAAATTACCTCCTCAAGAGAGGTTCAGAGTGTGTCATAAAAACATATTAAATTGGTTGATGTATTTTTGCTAAAAAAAAAAGTAAGCATTTCCTGTAGTATACAACCACCATCATCAAATCAATCTAGAGATGTAAATAACACTCATAAGTTAGAAAGACTACAACTCTTTAAGCTTTTTGAGAAGTATTTTATGCTGTTACTTATCTGCCAATGCGTATATATATGCCCCTTGAAATTGCCTATGCTAACGTCATTTCCCAATAGTTTGAGCACTTTAAATAAGAGTTAAAAAGAAACTCCAGTGTCAGACAACAATATTCTGGTTTCTATTGCAAAACCAGGGCAAACAAATTGATTTAATTTTATTTGAGAATTGGAAAAAAGTTTGGTTAATCAGGATTGTATTTACACTGTCACATATTTTAAAGATTAAGTAGTATGCCTTTGCATGTCCTAGAAACTATAATAGGATTTGTTTATGATTTTTCTTTGCCTTATTGATTTGCTTACTGAGATCCAGATTATAAAAATTTTGATTTTTTTAAAATAAAATAGTCTTAATCTAAATGTCTTTAAATGGTTTGGGGCCTATGAGGATGGCTGAATATTTCTATTTGCTATTCCAAAAATTGCAATTTTGAAATTAATATCGTATATACATTTTCAAATCACCATCTTCACAAAATGCCTTAGCAAGTAAGATTTGCTCATTGTTTCTGGTACCAAAATGCATTACAAAAATAAGGTCAATCTTAAAAGTTCTTGGATAGTCAATTTAAAAATTTTAGACATTGTATTAATGTTAATGTAACTTGTTCGACTATTCAATATCTGAAAATAATGACATATTGGAAGTGCCATGTTCCTGAGAGCCAGGCTTATGTAATGAGTAAGAACACCAGGTAGAATTAGCCTTCCTTGGTTCAAATTTTATCTCTGCCATTTAATAGTTGTGCCACCTTGAGCAACTTACCAAACCGTTCTATTCCTTCGTTTCTTCATCTATAAAACAAAGATAATAATAGTACTTATCTCATAGGATTGCTGTGAGTTAATTTACATTAACTGCTTGCAACAGCATTTAATAGATATTAGCAATTATTATAAAATTTTATTATACTTGGAACCAAACTCCATACATTTGCCTTTCAAGTATTGCTTTTGTGCAGGTGCGACATCTGCCAAAGGTATTCGAGTTCAGGTAAACATTGAGACTTATAAGCCTAAACTTGTTTATTATACTTGGAACCAAACTCCATACATTTGCCTTTCAAGTATTGCTTTTGTGCAGTTGCGACATCTGCCAAAGGTATTCGAGTTCAGGTAAACATTGAGACTTATAAGCCTAAACTTGGAACCAGTTTACCAAACAGGTTGTCTTTAGGTAAAAGGAAATATGCCTTTCCAGGCGTCATCAGGAGTACCAGCAGAAGCAGCTGGCATGGTAGTTCCCAGAGAAACTTTGTTTTTCCCAGATGACAGACCAGGTGCAAGGAGTTGAGATCCTCATCAATGGAAGTGAGGTTCACTAGGCTCAGACTCCACATGCAAAGCATATATCTGTAAAGGTCTTGCCCCCTGAATATGGTGAGTTAGAGTTATACAGTATGAGGGTAAGACATTCTAGTGTTTTGACATAGTATAGGTGAGAAACTTATAAAGTCAAAAGAAGGAATATCTTACGAGTCTTTTTGAATATTCCTCTTGGCTATCAATAATTACAATAGGATTTTGACAAGAGTTTGCTAGAAGCCATTCCAAATCAACATAGTTGTCAACAACTTACATTGCAGGTGTTTAGTGTTGACTTTTGTAAAAAGATCCAGATATTCTATGTATACTAGTTACATCAACAAAAAGTTGACATTTTATGAGGGAAAAGAAAATATATTTTATTGTTGTTAAACCTGTTTTCTGTAGTAAAGTGTTGGTGATAGATTTCTAAGTAAGAGCAAACCTTTTATCTGAAGACGTTTTTAGAACTGATCAAATTTGTACTGTGGTTTAACTGAAACCATATAGTACATAGCACAAAGCATAGAAGATACATTATAGTAAAATCAACTAAGATTCATATAGGATGATAATATTGACTAGGACTCTATTTAGATGGGCAATATTTGGATTGTTTGCAAAATACATCCCACAATTAATTTATTGAGTTAATTTATAATCACTTATTATTCATCTAAGTACTAAGAAAACAAGGCAGAACCCACCAATTTATGTTTGGGCATAGGCAATTTTGAGCAGCTTATTGTGACATTACTAGATTATCAGGTTCAGTTATTTTGAAACCACATCAGTGTTATGAGAATAAGCACAAGTCACCAGCATCGGAAGGATAGCTGTCTTCCTATTTACTACGGTAAATGGTAGACATCAAATTAATCTAGAAAAGATGCCTTTAATTTAGGTCACAATTCTCTTTGAATAGTTACTTAAAATCTGTCCCTCTTTCTGGAAGGGTGGGAAGGAAGCTGCTTATATGTACATGCATACAAGTATTTACATATAACTGTAGGAGGTATGAGGGACTTAGAAGACGTTACTGTTCCTGATTGACATCTTGATCAAATATACTTCATCTGGATCAGAGAAGAGTATTACCAGATGCTAAGGAAAAGAGGTTGCTCGATAGTAAATATTTCAAGTTACATTTGCCTAGAAGACTTTTTGTAAATGAAAGTGATTTGTAATAGTAAGAGAATGTGTGGACCTGAGTTTTATAGTCTGGTTGGCTTGCTTTATTGGGCTTTTAGAATAAATTAACATTCCTGTCTTGAACAGGTACAATGGTGAAATTCAGAAAATTATGTTCTATAAGTTAAACACAAACCCAAAAGTGTAGTGTATTACCTTACTCAAATTTGCCTTTCTTTTCACATAGAGAATTCTATTTAATCTTTCCTTTAAAGGACTTTTCATGAAAGTAGACCTGGATAAAAGGGTTTATAATATTTTTTTGCAGAAATTAAATTGCACATAGTTATTCTCTATAAATAGGCCCGGGACACTGCTTGGGTCATGAACAAAATTTTCTACCATTGGTCAGGCTTGTATATGCCCACTGTTTCTGTGACCTGTGATTTAGTTAATAGATGAGAGTTAGTTGTCTTAGCAGACATAGTTCTTAGACCTCAAAGATCCTCGTAGAGTGTCTGACAAGCTTTTCTCATGAAATAACAGTATTTTTTCAGCAATTGTTCTAATCTGTCTGCAAAACTAGTCTTCATGATCTCCTAGAGGGGTAATTTGTCCTGTGGTTTTTCTGAGTCATGCGGAGAACATTTTACTATAGCCATTTAGGAATTTAAAATCAAAGGATTTGTCAGAGGCCAACATAAGAGATCACCATAGCACAGGTAGGGATTTGCTGCTTCAGTGAGGAAAGACGACAAGCCAGTTTTCATATTTTGAGGCATAGATTGAACTTAAAAATCCTCTCTAGACTGCTGGTTTATAGATAGCACTTACATGGAAAAAAGCAAATGGAGATGAAATAAACACAACGTATACATGAAAAGATTACAAAGTCGAAAGGAAGAGAAGAGCATGTAAGTTTTAGACAGGGAAGGCCAAAGCCACAGGTCAAATTCCTGAATGACAGGAGATCCCTAGGACCTGCTTCCATGAAACTTTATGGTGGTACAGAGCCCTTGGGGTAAACCCACTATTTTCAAGTTTGAGGGTTGGCATTACCAAGAATCCACAGCACTATTCATATTATTTCACCATTTAAAAAAACTTGCTTCTTCCTACTGTGGTATTGGAAACCACCTTCAGAGCCTAATTGGGCTACAGAATGTTTTTTAATGAAAACTCTTAATTATTAAAGGCAGACCTTGGCTTCACAATCTGTCTGTAGAGCAATTTAAAAACAAAGAGTGTCATTCCTTTCAAAATCTAAGTGGTGTGCATATTCAGAAACTCTAAGTGTCCTCCAAAATACATGTGAATGCTTCATGAAATCCTTTTTAATGTTTATAAAACATTTGTCATTCCTGCTACACTCACAGGTTTTACATTTCTGGCTTCAATAAGTAAAACGACTTAAAGATGTGTGGTTGCCAAGTATTACTACCTTTCAAATTATATATTTTTTGGTGCTACCTTTGCAGGGATTTCAGGTGTGGCATATAATGGGGCTAATTAAATTTTCTTACCAGGAAGCAGCCAGCTAGACCATTGCCCCAGGCACATAACCTCAGCATACTATTTTCCTTTGCTCATTTATTCTGCTGAGATGAGACTCCTCGAACAGACTCAGGCCAGGCAGCTGCTGATGGATTTTACTAAGTACAGAGCAAGGGTTTGAGTCTCATCCCTGACAGCACACATCACAGAGAGGTGACAGTGGAAGCACATCTCCCTGAATGAGTTGGCCGTGGATGACAATCTGCCAAACTAAAATAATGGAAGAGGTGTTGATTGTATAAAAATGAATCAACTTGGCTTAGCTCTAAGGCATTTTGCAAGATTCTAGGGACATCACCCTATTTTTCCCTGAGATTGTTTTTGTGAACAACTAAGAAAATAATAACAAAAACAGAATTACGTGGGAAAAAATTTCTTTTAGTAATGTTATTAGTGCATCTTCATCATTAAGCAATTTTGTCAGTCTTCATAGAAAACAGAGGAAATGATATTTAATAATGATCAACAATTTGGCACTCACTCTACTAGTTTCTTTACATGTATTACTTTACCTTTAATAAACATATTTTTTCCTATATAATAACTGAAGAAACTAGGATCAAAATTGTTAAATAATTTTCCCAAGCTACCAAATGGCAGACCTGGAATTTAAATTCAACTTTATTTGACTGTAAAGCCTAGGCTGTTTCTATTTTAACATACTGCATGATATGATAAAAGTTTTGGCAGACCTGGAATTTAAATTCAACTTTGACTGTAAAGCCTAGGCTGTTTCTATTTTAACATACTGCATGATATGATAAAAGTTTTGTGTTAAATAAGAGACCTTTTTACATGCAATTATTTTGAAGATATTCATGAAAGAAATTAGTATATGTACATGACTATACCTGCATGTGTGTATAATATTTACCTTAAACTACAGAAGCTTTCAGTTGTTGCTCCTATAAAATCATTTTTATATACTGTGTATTTTATTGCAGACAGTCCTGTCTTGCAGAAAGGGCTTGGTATTACCTCCTGGAAACAGGGAGATCCATTACAAAGAAACCGATGACCATATGACATTATGGTATCATATAATAGATCAGGGTACTGAAGAATTTATATGATTTCATGAAAACAAACAGAACACAATTAATCTTTCTAAAATATCATCTTAGAAGGTAGAATGTGGATCCATTTATGCATCGGATACATAGATGAGTGATCAAAAAGAGGTGAATAGTTGATGTTGATAATTACATTATATGTATAAAATGAGGATTAACTCATTCACTTTTGGACTAAAAGCAAAGCGGAACTTTTCAGCTTCTGTAACATTAAAGCCCTTTAAGTTCCTGATCACATTCTTGAATAATAATATCTTTCCTTTTTCTTTTTCCTACAGTTGGACAGTGTCACCTCTCTGATCCAAGCAGCCAAAAATTTAATGAATGCTGTAGTGCAAACAGTGAAAATGTCTTACATTGCCTCAACCAAGATCATCCGAATCCAGAGTCCAGCTGGGCCCCGGCACCCAGTCGTGATGTGGAGAATGAAGGCTCCTGCAAAAAAACCCTTGATTAAAAGAGAGAAGCCGGAGGAAACTTGTGCAGCTGTCAGACGAGGCTCGGCAAAGAAAAAAATCCATCCAGTGCAAGTCATGAGTGAATTTAGAGGAAGACAAATCTACTAAACCATTATTCTACCCTTGTGGCTATATTATAAAATCCTGGCTAACCATGCTGCTTTGTTTTATAATTGATTAGTTCTTACTTTCACTAAGTTTTGGAGCTTAACTCACAAATAATATAAAATATTGGGGGCCGAACCAATGTAAGCAACATATATTTGGGATCATGTCATTGTTATCTCTGTATGGCCAGCACCTAAGGGTTAATCAATATATGCTTGTTGAATGAATAAAACCCTTAAGTGTTATTCAGCCTTTCCCATCACAGGGAATAGCTTATATTCATTACTAAATGAACAGAAGAGATGCAAGTGAGTCCTTTTTATCTGTAATAGTTCAAGTACACTCATTCTTTTCATTTTGAATTAAAACACTGACATGAACCCTTGACTTGGTTTTCAATGGAAACAAAAGACTTTATAAAATATCTTCTCTTTTTTTTTTGTGTGTGTCTTTTTCCGTGTCCGGCAACAGATCGCAACCCTCAGTGTCACCCCCGTACCGGACCGGAAATTTTGACATTGAGTAAAATATAACTGTGTGAACTGTACCATTGAGCTGTGAAGCAAAGGTAATGACAATGAAGTTGGAGTAATTTTAATAACATTCATTTAAGTAAAAGTCATTGGGATCACTTTATAAATCCAATCACTGTGCTAATCCCTAGTTGAGTTCATAATGGACGTCATAATCATCTCAGAGTCTAGTGCACTGTTCTCTCTCTCTCTCTTGCTGTCTCTCTATCTCCAAGAGTCTTTTTCATGGACTCTTTGGAGGGGCTGAGTTTCAGGTTCACTTTTTTCGCACTCATAGGGTTCCCATTCATAGAATTCTCTAACATTGATTCCCTATTCTATTTCGTCATAATGATATTACTATTGTCACTTTCCATTTGTACAACATTGACATTGACGAGTTGCTTNTAGGAAAAAAACGTTAAATCTCTACCTAACTGCATCAGTTGTCAACTGATAAGGCTAACATTCATCATAAACTAGCCAAGTTTGAGCAGTCAAGATACATGCTGGATTTTGAAGGGCAGTCTTAGTTATTAATGAAATGATCTATTAACATTGCAAAGGTTACAGTGAGTTTTGATGCTACATATGCACCTTTTAAGGTTCCATAATGTTCAGCGGGTCTGTGCTTTTGAGTGTGGGGTCCATCAGAACACATATGAGGAAATCACCCATTGATTTCCAGAGATACCCAGTCATACCCAAAGAGATATCACCCACTGGGGAAATGAAATACTGAACTGTATTCCTACAGGTAACTATATATAGTTGTGATAAAAGCAGTGTAAGGAGTTCTACATGACTCTAAATATCCATTTGTATTAGCAATTGTAATTAAAAAGAAAAGCCAAGTTTGAAAAANGACTCTAAATATCCATTTGTATTAGCAATTGTAATTAAAAAGAAAAGCCAAGTTTGAAAAACGTTTTGACATTGAGTAAAATATAACTGTGTGAACTGTACCATTGAGCTATGAAGCAAAGGTAATGGCAATGAAGTTGGAGTAATTTTAATAACATTCATTTAAGTAAAAGTCATTGGGATCACCTTATAAATCCAATCACTGTGCTAATCCCTAGTTGAGTTCATAATGGACGTCATAATCATCTCAGAGTCTAGTGCACTGTTCTCTCTCTCTCTTGCTGTCTCTCTATCTCCAAGAGTCTTTTTCATTGACTCTTTGGAGGGGCTGAGTTTCAGGTTCACTTTTTTCGCACTCATAGGGTTCCCATTCATAGAATTCTCTAACATTGATTCCCTATTCTGTTTCATCATAATGATATTACTATTGTCACTTTCCATTTGTACAACATTGACATTGACGAGTTGCTTCAACAATCACGTCATCTTTCCATTTGTACAACATTGACATTGACGAGTTGCTTCAACAATCACATCACTTTAGGTTAATGAGATAAAAGTCATACACACAGCACCTGTTGATGTTAGGAGGACCAGTTTGGGTAAAGGATGCATGAAACATAAGAAAGCATAAAGGTTAAGAGCATGATATGTGTGATGTCTTGAACAAAATTGTAGAGGAAAAAAGGATCAATTTAACAGGCCATTATTAATTACAAGAGAAATGTTAACTCCCTTTTATTGTAGTGAATTATTTCATTTTTTCAAAAGCTGGATTGCCTGGGATCAGTGCATAAACTTTCTAAGAGGAAAAGGCAATAAATTCCTCCCCATTCTGCACTATGGACTGGCCCACAAGAACTTCTGGACAGAGTTTACCACCAGTTTGGGTAAAGGATGCATGAAACATAAGAAAGCATAAAGGTTAAGAGCATGATATGTGTGATGTCTTGAACAAAATTGTAGGGGAAAAAAGGATCAATTTAACAGGCCATTATTAATTACAAGAGAAATGTTAACTCCCTTTTATTGTAGTGAATTATTTCATTCTTTCAAAAGCTGGATTGCCTGGGATCAATGCATAAACTTTCTAAGAGGAAAAGGCAATAAATTCCTCCTCATTCTGCACTATGGACTGGCCCACAAGAACTTCTGGACAGAGTTTACCAAAAGAGAAGGCAGTGATAAAGAGAAGTAGGAAATCCAAATGATTTTTTCTTTCTCCCAGAACTATACAGATAGTTGAGGCAAATAGAGAGATTCTTTTGTTGAAATGCTACCATTGTTTTCTGCTCTAAGTGTAGACATTGAAAGAGTGACATCTATGGCACTTCCTTTTCTCAGGAAGAAATGTGAATTTATAATTTAGTTGCAGAAAGAATGTTTTTGTGTTGTTTTTGACTTTTTCGTGACCGGTAAGGGGATCGCAACCCTTGGTGTGGTGTCGCCCACGTCATGCTCAGCCAGTGAGCGCATCGGCCAGTCCTATATAGGATACAAACCCATGGCGGGAGCATTGCTGCGCTCCCAGCACCGCACTCTCCCGAGTGCTCCATGGGGCGGCCCTTAAAGAATCTTTTTTTTTTTCCTTTTTTGTCTTTTTTCGTGACCGGCAACGGATCGCAACCCTCAGTGTTGCGCCCGTACCGGACCAGGACCGGCAACGGGATCGCAACCCTCGGTGTTGCCCCCGCACCTCGCTCAGCCAGTGAGCGGCCAGTCTGTATGTGGGATCTGAACCCTCGGCGGGAGCGCTGCCGCACTTCCCAAGCAGTGCACTGTAGCAGTGCGCGACCGGGCTGGCCCAAGAATCTTTTTTTTAATTACCAAACTACTAGCTGTATATCTTAGCTCCTAAATCTATGTATACAAGGATCATAAAAGTCTCATTTACAAAATCTAATGTCCTTTTGACCCTACACCATGTTTCTACATGTCAGAATTTAGAAAGCAGTATCGGATGCCAAAAGAACAGAAATAACTTGAAATTATACAATTACCAAATAACCTTCTTCTCTTTAAAAAACTCTTTACTCACAACAAAATGTGAACAAGTTCTCCTCTTTAATGTAGGTAGATTTCTAGCTTAACTCAAAGCAAACAAGTATAAGTAAACAAAATAATAAAATGTTTAACTCAGTGAATGTACCAGAATAAATCTTCTGTAGTAATCAAAGGCGTAATTAAAAAAAAGATGCATAGGGCCGACCCCGTGGCTCACTCAGGAGAGTGCAGCCCTGGGAGCGCCGAGGTTGCGGGTTTGGATCCTATGTAGGGATGGCCGGTGTGCTCACTGGCTGAGCGTGGTGCGGACATCACCATGCCAAGGGTTGCAATCCCCTTACCGGTCACCAAAAAAAAAAAAAAAAGCCTAGAGGTAAGAAAGACATCTGTCCACCTGAGTGAATTACTGCAGTAGGCAGCATTTTACGATTTAGTTCAGATCAAACCTGCTGATAATATAAATGCTTATAAACAAGAAAAATTACTAGCACAGATATTAACAAAAGATTATTGTATTATAAAGCATTGTTGAATCTAATCAATAAGCATGACNTTTTCAAAAGCTGGATTGCCTGGGATCAGTGCATAAACTTTCTAAGAGGAAAAGGCAATAAATTCCTCCTCATTCTGCACTATGGACTGGCCCACAAGAACTTCTGGACAGAGTTTACTAAAAGAGAAGGCAGTGATAAAGAGAAGTAGGAAATCCAAATGATTTTTTCTTTCTCCCAGAACTATACAGATAGTTGAGGCAAATAGAGAGATTCTTTTGTTGAAATGCTACCATTGTTTTCTGCTCTAAGTGTAGACATTGAAAGAGTGACATCTATGGCACTTCCTTTTCTCAGGAAGAAATGTGAATTTATAATTTAGTTGCATAAATAATCTTTTTTTGTTGTTTTTTTTTTGTTTTTGACTTTTTTGTGACCGGTAAGGGGATCGCAACCCTTGGTATGGTGTCGCCCACGCCATGCTCAGCCAGTGAGCGCATCGGCCAGTCCTATATAGGATCCGAACCCGTGGCGGGAGCATCGCTGCGCTCCCAGCGCCGCACTGTCCCGAGTGCTCCACGGGGCGGCCCAAAAGGAATCTTTTTTTAATTACCAAACTACTAGCTGTATATCTTAGCTCCTAAATCTATGTATACAAGGATCATAAAAGTCTCATTTACAAAATCTAATGTCCTGTTGACCCTACACCATGTTTCTACATGTCGAAATTTAGAAAGCAGTATCAGATGCCAAAAGAACAGAAATAACTTGAAATTATACAATTACCAAATAACCTTCTTCTCTTTAAAAAACTCTTTACTCACAACAAAATGTGAACAAGTTCTCCTCTTTAATGTAGGTAGATTTCTAGCTTAACTCAAAGCAAACAAGTATAAGTAAACAAAATAATAAAATGTTTAACTCAGTGAATGTACCAGAATAAATCTTCTGTAATAATCAAAGACATAATTAAAAAAAAAGATGCATAGGGCCGACCCCGTGGCTCACTCAGGAGAGTGCAGCGCTGGGAGCTCTGAGGCTGCGGGTTTGGATCCTATGTAGGGATGGCCGGTGCACTCACTGGCTGAGCATGGTGCGGACATCACCATGCCGAGGGTTGCAATCCCCTTACTGGTCACAAAAAAAAAAAAAAAAAAAAAAGCCTAGAGGTAAGAAAGACATCTGTCCACCTGAGTGAATTACTGCAGTAGGCAGCATTTTACGATTTAGTTCAGTTCAAACCTGCTGATAATATAAATGCTTATAAACAAGAAAAATTACTAGCAAAGATATTAACAAAAGATTATTGTATTATAAAGCATTGTTGAATCTAATCAATAAGCATGACTGTAGTGGACATATTTATATTTAGGCCTTTCTTCTGCAGGATAATACCAGAAATTTCTTAATGAGTGTGATAATTTGTTGGTTTATTTGTGCACCTTTTAAAATCACATCACAGAGATTGGTATTTCCTCTGATGATACATTTGCTTGATCCTGCTAATCAGAACTCACCTTTCTCTTTCAGTGTAAATGATTTATGTTAATTTACATTAGAAAAAAAATTCCTTGTGAGGGAGGAGAGGGTTTAAACCACCTGCAAGGACAGTTCCTTCTCTGGTTTGCCACCAGCATCTCTGCCAAATGTTAGACAGGAATCAGAACACAACTTGGAAAATATCCATGTAATCATAATCCACAAAAGATTCTTCTTTCTAATTAGAAAATCTGGTAGGTTTTTAATCAAACATGAAAGGTGAGAAATATAAATCTCTGTCTTTCATTTATCACAAATGGAAGTTATTGGATTAAAATGTTTCTTTCTAATGGAACTTTTTTTTTT
>NW_007728698.1:216845-227663 GCF_000696425.1 Galeopterus variegatus | reverse complement strand
CGCCACACTCCCAAGCGCCACACTCTACCGAGTGCGCCACCGGGCCGGCCCCTCTAATGGAACTTCTGAATGATTCTCGAGTGAGTCAGGAAAAAAAACTCTTGACACTAAATTTCTAAACTAATCTGTTAATTGTTCCTTTCTGTTTGTCCTATGATATGAAGGCAAACTATGAATATATTATAAAATACAATATCATCTTTATATTCTTAAGTGTGCCTCCTGTCCTTTGAAAATCCCTTAACTTAGTATCAACATAGTTACCCATAAAATTTCTTCTGTATAGGGGATAAGGGCCCCCATAGCTACACAGAGAGGCCCATACTTGCAGTCTTACATTCTTGACACACTTCAAAGGTGGTTAGTTTTAGAGACATAATGTATAGTAAGATAGTTAAAATTGTGGATATACAACTAAGTATCCAATCTAGGTCTTTAAATTCAATAATGAATGCTCCTCAAATTCAATGATGAATGGCTGAAAAGACTAATATGTGACAATGGGAAAAGTGTCTTCAATGGCTTCCTAAACCTTTTAAGGTAGTTTTCTTGTGTCACCCTGGGCTAAGCATCCTCCTGTTAACTACTCACAGTTTTTAACTGGATAAGTGAGAAATATCTGCTTTACTTATCAGAAAGCTTAGGAACGTCCAGTTAAAAAGAATATAACTTGCATATTATTTTAATAATTCTTTTTAAGTAAATTAGGAAAATTTCTGCAACATGACATGTCATTGTTTCTATTTATATATCACATACCAGGAAATAACACTTATTTACATGAATATTCTATTCTTGCTCTATGACTCTCTTTCCATACCATTATGATATGTTTAGTATTAATATTTTGTATGTTACCACTAATAAATAAACCAGGGATAATGATGAAAATGTCTACACAAAAAGTAGATTAAGAGTTTTTATTTTGGCCCTTTGGGTCTAATTAGGATAGTTGAAAACATGGATGCTATTATAAATAAGTGTATATACCTAAAAATATCCTCATCAAGGCTATTAACACTATCCTAAACATATAAAAAAGAGAGAAGAACTAAAATTTTAAATATTTTTTGCCATTTTTAACTAATTCAATTAAATGAGAACATGTTTTAACATGTTTTCTATCAAAGCAAAATCAAGAATAGTTTAAAACACTAGTCATTTTACATGTGAATATTTTTCACCCAACAGAGTAGATAAAATCTATTCCTGAACACTTGAAAAGAAGATTTGCTTCACCTCTCAGAAAGTTTAGATGTATCCAATTAAAAAGAATAATTGAGGTAATTGGAGGGATAGGCAGGCCTGACTGCACTAATTGAGAGAACTGTCTTCAAATGGAACCATGAAATTCTGAACCTGATCAGAATTTCATCTGTAGGCAACATGTGGTCCATGGAGCTGCCCCTTTTATGTTTCCTGTGATGAGATGATTTATGGCTGCAGCCTGCTTCATCGCATCCGGCAGTCCCCCAGGGTTTGTGGGAACAAAACACCTGGATTGACTTTTAGCATTAGCTTGGCACGTTGCAGAAAGAAGGAGTAAATACAGAGCAGTTCTAAAGAGACATGGATGAGAAAGTGCCAGAGGTAGGAGAGGGATTAAGAGGGATAGTTGCAGATCAGATAACCTTCATAGATGGAGGGCGGAAGAATTTTTTGGTTCTATAAAGATTAGGCAGCCTCATCCTGAGGAAGATTTTAGGGATCTTCCTAAAATCTTTAGGGATGGGACACTTGGTGATTTGGTGATTTGGCAAAGTCATGTCACAGGCAAAAGGATGAACTACACAAACTTTGAAGTTGTTTTAGTAATATTGTTTGCAAATTGAGAAATAGAAATTCAGCCATTCTCTTGGCTGGTGATGGGTGGAATTCTTCCCAATAGGAGCCAATCAGGATAATCACACATTCATATCTTTAACAATTATTTGTTGAACAATTATGATGTTCCAGCCACTATTCCAGAGTCATAGGATACACTAGGTAACAAAACAAATAATGGTTCTTGCCCTCATGTGCCAGCTCTGTGTTAAACGCTAACTCTCCTCTTATTTAATACCCTCAATGACCCTATGGGATAGACATTATTAGCATCATTTGATACAATAATGAAGCTGAGGCTTAAACAGGATAATATCTTGCTCAGATTCTCACTGGTTTTAAAATTTATTTTATTCCACCCTGGATTCTGAACTTTTAGCCACCACACCATCCAGACTTATTGGAAAATGGGATTAAATTTGTCAGTTGGTGATGAGATACACATTTCAAATGCTGGCTGGCTTCCTGTGTAAGAGTGAAAAGAACAGAAACAAAAAAAATGTAATACATATCCTACCTTATCCAAAGCAGATGAGAAGCATATAAACAATTAGCTACATATTCTCACCTCTAGTAACTGAAAGTAGAGTGTCAGGTATATGAGTAGTAAATATTTTATCTAGATGATCTAAAATAAGAGGACAACCCTTGCCAAATTTTTATTACCATGGAGAATAAAGCTTCGATAGAAATGTCTGTTTCAGCCCATCTTTAGCATTGGTTGGTAAAATCCATTGTTGGCACCATGTATTTTCTCTTTTTTTTTTATGCTAACGTGTACCTGTGTATTTAAAGTTATGGGCTCCGGGAGAGCGTTGATCAAGGATTATTGAAATAGGCTAAAGTTACCCTGTATTTCAAATTTACTCATACTACAGCAAATATGTTTCCTTCTTTATGAAGGTCACAAAGGTGCACAGTATGTGCCTGATTACAGGTAAACTTAGTCCTTTAACTTCATATGGTCTTTCTTTCTAGCATCAACTGAAGGCTAGACTCTTCTCACCCATGCTGCTGGATAGGCTTCCATATCTCAGGTCTTGGGGAGGGAGTTAAGTGACTTTTTCATATTTTTTATGGTAGAGCCACATGTGTTTCCTCAAACTAGGAACGTGCTTATCTGAGGTCCTCACTCTTGTATATCTGGTAGTCATGATGGTGTCTATTCCCAAATATAGGAAAAGAGATCCCTCAAGAAGAAAATTATCTTTTAAAAAGGCTCAAATTTCTAAAAATCTTGTCTAAAATTCTCTTCAATGTAGGACATATACAAAAGCCACCAAAACAGTATTAGCAGAGTAGTTGTGTTTTCATTTCAAACATCAAATAGGATGTTTTCTAGTTCTAAGGTTTGGTTTCCTTGGCATTTTTCAGAAGGATGCTTATATTTAGTTCTGGTTATTTGTTCTTGAAGATCTGTGACATCTCTTTAAACATTTTAAAGCCCCATTTTAATAGCTGCATCAATAGTTCAAAAGCCTGTAGATACCTCGTTTTTCTATTAGAACAACCATGGATTATGCAGTTACAGGCCAACCCTCTGCATGTCACACCAGTTTTCCATCTTTGTAAATTATCTGAACCTGTCTATGGTATTCACTGAGAGTCTAGCTTAGACTAATGGGTTTCCTGGACCTGTGATTTTCACACTAGACTGGAGTGTTTATTAATAAAGCAAAGAGGCAAGTCTGAGATGTTAGTTCATGTTCTCAAACAGCTTTCCTCCTTCTTGAGGCTTTAAACATGAAATTAATTTAAAAAATACTGTAGAGATAGTGTTCCGTGGCTTGCCAAATCCTAAACCATTATAACTCTCTATTCTTATGTATTAGTATATAATGTGTCCATAAGGATATAAATATGAGGATTTCAGTAACCGTCTTGCAGAATTAAGCTGTGCTACTTGTTGGTTTTTGAATATTTTTCTTGTGTGGTATAGTTCTCTTAAAGAAAATTTTCTTAGATCTAAATGACAATTTCTCCTTTATATCTGTGACTACCAAGTCCCAGAAAACAAAAGTAGACAAATGTTATGCCCATTTTAGTACCTAATAGTTGAGGCTTAAAACAAAATTTTCTTGGGTGAGTTGGGTGATTAAATATGAATTAAAACTTCCAATGAAAGATTTCCAGATGCCCCTTGTTTTCATTTTGATTATGTTTTAGTTCTGTAGTAACTTGGCCAAAAAAAAAAAAAAAATCTCACACTTTTACAAATAGAAACTTTGACAGCTTAAACTTAGTGACATATCTGAAGATAATATGCACATTAAAATTCAGGACAAAGGAAGATTTAAACTAAGACAGTCTGGGTTGCAATAAAAGTAAGCAATTGACAATAGTTGTGTTTATCACAGCAATATCTTGAGAGCTTGAGGTTAGTAGCATTTGAGGTGTTTCAGACCATCTTGTTTGTACATCTCACCCTGCCGTGCAGAGGCAGAGTGGGGCTGAGTAAACCCTCTATTACAGTAATGGCAGATTCAAAGCAGTCTTGTGCTTTGGCTACAGACAAAATTTGGCAAAAAATCACTGTAGAATCTTTCTGGTCTTTATTTAGCTTTAAAGTCAATTCTACCAATCAATAAAAATGAATTATGTATTCAGTAATAGAAAAAGCTCTTTAATACCCAATAACATTGACATGGAAACTCAAATACTCCTTGTTTGATTCTGCGTGCCTTTTGTGTTTAACTGAATCAATGAAATTTTTTTTCATTGTGCTCTCAATTGCATTATTTCACAAATGTAACATTGGGTTTGTTTTGAAGTGATGTAGTAGTATTTTACTTTATTTTCATTTCAACTCATGTCAGTCTGTAATTTAGTAAGAAATTGTTCAACTGATAATTAAGCTATATCTGTTAGAGCAATAAAAATGAAAGGCTTGGTTATGCATTTTGTGTTTGTATTTGGTGGTGTGTGTCATGGATGGGTCAAAAAAAAGGAGGTTAATGAATTGCTGAGTTTTATCATGTGTTTCTAAGTGTTGCTCTCGTTCAGTTATACATACTACAATTCAGAGAGTGTACTTTTACAAACAGCCACATGAACATAAGTAACCAGGAGCATATCTGATAGAATAAAATTCTTGGTTTAAATAAGGATTTTTGGTCTAATATGGGTATTAGACATGACTTTAATTGTCATATCTATGTGCTCAGGAGTTGTTCTTTAGCTTAGGACTTTATAAAAATGACCATTAACTTTTCTGAGAATGTTTGAACACACTCCTTAGTGGCCATGGAATACCAATGGCCCTTCCAATGTTCCTGCATCTGAATATTAGCTTCCTCCTCTCCAGGCTGATGATTTTTTTTTTTTTTTTTTTTTTTTTNTCTAATATGGGTATTAGACATGACTTTAATTGTCATATCTATGTGCTCAGGAGTTGTTCTTTAGCTTAGGACTTTATAAAAATGACCATTAACTTTTCTGAGAATGTTTGAACACACTCCTTAGTGGCCATGGAATACCAATGGCCCTTCCAATGTTCCTGCATCTGAATATTAGCTTCCTCCTCTCCAGGCTGATGATTTTTTTTTTTTTTTTTTTTTTTTTTTGTTTCGATCACATGGGGATAGTCTCTGGCTCCTCTTCCTGGGGCTGTTGCTGCCTGCTCTGGGACATCACATCGTTTTCTTTCTTTAGGGCTCTTACTGCTTCAGAACACTTATCCTCAAGTCTCAGTCTTTTTTGGTACTTTCTCAAAATGCAGTGTGTAAGCATAGAGTCTTTATCACTTAATTTCCGTGAAAGACCACATTGTACTCCTCTTTGTTAATGGAAATGCCAGCCTGATGTTGCCTTTCTGTGTCACCTGGTGTGGGCACCAGGAGCCCACATTTGCTCTGGCAGCAGCACTCTCTCCACCTTGATCAGTTTGTCGTGCTTGTTCTGGAGGTGGAAGTGAAACTAAAAGCACTCTTCGCAAGAAGAGTCTGTTCCTTTCGGGAGGCTGAGGTGATGACCTGACGTTTTTTTTTTTTTTTTTTTTGTATCGATCACATGAGGATAGTCTCTGGCTCCTCTTCCTGGGGCTGTTGCTGCCTGCTCTGGGACATCACATCGTTTTCTTTCTTTAGGGCTCTTACTGCTTCAGACCACTTATCGCCAAGTCTCAGTCTTTTTTGGTACTTTCTCAAAATGCAGTGTGTAAGCATAGAGTCTTTATCACTTAATTTCCGTGAAAGACCACATTGTCCTCCTCTTTGTTAATGGAAATGCCAGCCTGATGTTACCTTTCTGTGTCACCTGGTGTGGGCACCAGGAGCCCACATTTGCTCTGGCAGCAGCACTCTCTCCACCTTGATCAGTTTGTCGTGCTTGTTCTGGAGGTGGAAGTGAAACTAAAAGCACTCTTCGCAAGAAGAGTCTGTTCCTTTCGGGAGGCTGAGGTGATGACCTGACATTTCTTGGGCAGCACCATTAGACATTCCATCCAGGAGCAGTTACTCAGAGATGGAACTTCCGATCACTGCCTTTCCAATATTCTGTGGCTTGTGAGGAGATAGCTGCTGTCCTTAGCTGTCAAGAAATTCTTAGTTTCTGTTCTATCTGAATTCCTTGGTTTTAGAAAGGAGAGTTTCCCTTGGGATATGTGCTCAGAAAAGGATGTTCTCAGAATGACAACAGGCATGTCAAACCCAAGGGAGTTGGCAAGGGCAGCGCTTGGGTAGAGTGAATCACACCAGGTTTGTTTGTTTCCTTGTTTGTTTTTAATACTTTTATTTTTATTTACACTTTTATTTTATTTTTTATTGAAAGATACTTTATTATACATATTTGCGGGGTACAAAGTTGACTATCAATAGTTGTATACAATGTGTAATGGTCAAGTCAAGATAGCTTATTTATCATTACAATAAGTAATCATTCTTTGTGTCTGTTAACCAATTTTTCATTAATTTCTCATTAACCCTTTTCCCACTCCCCTTCCACCTCCCCATTTTCCACCTCTAGTAACCATAGCTCTGTTTTCTCCTTCTAAAAGTTCAACTTATTATTGTGATTGCTCTCTCTCTCTCTTCCCACTCCCCTTCCACCTCCCCATTTTCCACCTCTAGTAACCATAGCTCTGTTTTCTCCTAAAAGTTCAACTTATTATTGTGATTGCTCTCTATCTCTCTCTCTCTCTCTCTCTATTCTTTTTACTAGCTTTTCATTTGTCCCTGAGGATCATGTCTGGAGGCAGGGAAGGGATCTCCTACTCTGAGCTTCACAGAGCAGTGGGATCACCTTCCTTCTGCCACTTTTTTGCCTTCTCACTTCCCCTCTAGGTGGTGGTGGTGACAGAAGGTTAGGTGTGCAGATGAAGTCTGTGTGTTTCCCTTTCTAACACTGGAAAAGACAATTTTCTGGTAGTGTGTAGAACACCATCTAGTCAAACCCAAGGAAGCAAAAGTGGTCTGTTCTGAATACAGACCTAAACACCTCAATCAGTGGGGTGCCATCTGCAGGCATTGATTTGGAGTAGGTGTGGGCAGAGAACTAAGCAGCAAAGTTTTTGTTGTTGTTGTTGTCATTTTCTTTGTATTCTGCTCCAGAGGAAGCCTCTGTGGCAGTGCTGGGGTTCTTAAATGTCTCCATCCTTCCAGTAAAAGGTCATAGCATCCCTATCCACTGGGCCAATCCATTATACAGCAGTCACTCTAAGACTTACTGCACTGAGAGCTGAGTTTGAAAGACCATAATGGTATATCAGGTCTCAATGGCAGAGAAATGTTTGAGCTTCTTAGCGCCACTAGATTCTAAAATCCTTAGAGCAATTATTATATCACATTCTCTTTCGTATCTCCAACAGTGGTACAGCAAATGGCACATGGGAGGAGCTCAACTGATACTGTTGAAAGTATCAGAACAAATACATGACTGAGTTCATTTCAAATTAATGAATGCAGAAGCCCACTACTCTGCAATCTGGGCCCTCTCTGAACTATCTGAACCAAAATTCTGAGAGCTTTGGTAATTCCCAAGTTTACAAAGACAAAAAGCAATACCAGAGAAAAAATGTGAAAACTGATCCTTCCTGCTACTGTTTTCAAACCATCACTGCTGCCTTAGATAAATCAAAGTCTCTGATGTGGAAAAGCCAAAGGGTGTTTTCCACTCTTTTGTTTACTCAACAGTCAAAAATATTTCTTGAGGGACTGTTATATGCAAAAGTGTTATGGGTGATAGAAAAAAGGATAGACGTTTTGGAGTAAAGACTTGGGCTCATAAGGTTAATTAAAGTCAATAGCAGCCCAAGGGAAATACAAAAAGCAGTTCATGGGAATCTTACCCAGGGTGCAAGAAAACAATATAGGTTTCTAGACTGGAATTTGTAGAGATTCTAACAGGAGGGCACTTATGGTTTAGCAGGTGAGAGAAAGATAACAGTCTGAGGGAAAGGCATGAGCCAAGGCAAAAGGATATAGATCAGCCTGTCACATGCAGGGCCAGCTGGCTGAAGTGAAGTGAACTGAACAGCAACAATAGTATAGCTGCTGAGAAAGACAAGAGTGGGTTAGATCACAGAGGGTCTCAGTGTCGGGCTAAGGTACGAAGGCTTTAATTTGCAGATGGAGAAGATACTGACACCTCCTAGCAAGCAAGTTCTCTAATAGAAGCAAGTTATAAGATGACTAGTTAGGCAGTGAAATGCAGGATCAACAGGATATTCAAAATGAGAGAAAAGATTAGGAGGAATTAGTTGTGATAACCCTGTATGAAATAAACAAATGTCTGGGTGAGACTATAGGAGTAATGATTAAAAACATATATTGTTAAACTAGAAAGCATCAAACAAACTGACAGTAATGATTGTCAGCCCTCAGCACCGGATCGTAGAAGAGGAATTAAGTGTCCAGTGCACTTGGTCCCATTACGAAGATTCAATGTTTCAAAGCATATTCATGCATTCTCTAATGGATGATGAATGATGAAGGAAAACAATATTTAATGAGCATTTACTAAGTGCCTGGCATGGTGGCAGACATGTTAATTGCTCTGTTGCATTGGCTCTTGTCTGTGGTCCAATGGTTATTCTCTCCTACTTCCACTTTACAGATAGGGAAAGTGAACAGCAGTTTCAGTAAATTGTGATACATTCTTCTCATGGAAGGGAAAGAATAACCCTGAGTTGCATTTTTACAAATGGAAAAAATATATGGGTTTCTATTTCTGGCATTCATTTTGTGGAATATGACAGAAATATTTCAACCTAAATAGAAGGCACGATGTCTGTGTGAGATGGGTCCTCACAGCCTCCACTTTGGGCCCCTTTCTCTTAGTGCTCTGTCTTGTCTATACCAGCTCTCCTGTTCATCTCTATACAAGGGTTGTCTTTTTCTTGCAGACATGCAAGAAACACAATTTCCGATCCCTTTACAGGAGAAATTTGAATTGGATATGTTTATCCTTAGAAAGAATACATAAAGGAAATTCTACAAAGGACTCCTTTGTCCTCTATTATGAAGTGTTTTAGGGAAAAATAAAAGAGGAAGAAGAATATGAAGAAAGAGAAGATGCAGGAAATTTATAATAATTTCCACTGATTATGGAAGTGAAAGGGATCGAATACAGCTCCTCGATACCTGGTTAGAGGGTTGATCCAGGACTGGCCTTTGTTGGAGGAGACAGGACAAAGATCAGATGCAACAGGTGCTTTCCCCACAGGGGCTCTCAGCAAGGACTGCGTAATGGTTAGAAGTGAGGACTCTGATTGTGACAGTCCAGGTATGAATTAGTTAACATCCCTATGCCTGTGTTCCCTGGTCTGTAAAATGGGTGTGCACCCCTAAAATTTTTACGAGAATTAATCAAATCGCTGTACTTAAAAGCACGTAAAACTACGCCTCACATATTTTCCCATTATTATGGCTCAACCAGAGGCACCAGAAACTTGATAAGGATGTCTTCTTTTGTTTTGTTTTGTTTGTATAACACAAGTTTATTTTCTAATTACCTGTATCAATGAAGAAAAGTTATTCAATTAGTGCATCTCAATTTAGGAATATTTATTGTCACATATACTAAATACAAACCACTATGTTAGATCATTTATGAATATGACCTCACTGAATAATAAAGTGGATATTATTACCATACCCATTTTACAGTTGAGAAACTCAGGCTCAGAGTTTAAATAGATTGCTCAAGAAAGAGATGGCAAGCATCATCAGTTTTAAACATAGATCTGAAATACAGTAAGCAATATTAAAAGACACTATATAGCATTTATGGTAAAAAAAAAGGCTCAGAGTTTAAATAGATTGCTCAAGAAAGAGATGGCAAGCATCATCAGTTTTAAACATAAATCTGAAATACAGTAAGCAATATTAAAAGACACTATATAGCATTTATGGTAAAAAAAAAAGTTTGTCTTTGAGCCAGGTTAACTGGACTCAAACACTACCTCTTCAAATTACTAAAAATAGGAAAGTTTGTTAATCTCTCTGAGCCCCATTTTCCTCATCTGTAAAATGGAGATAATTGCCTCACAGGGTTGTTGTAAAAATTAATTGCAATTATGCATGTAAAATACTGAATGCAGTGCCTGGTCCATAGTAAGTGCAATATGACAAGCAATTAACATAATTACCCAATATATATTACATTATATATTCTAATGTACATGGTGTGTGCATATGTCATAATCTATTTCTTCCTTATCCACTTTGCTAAGATCTCTTCTTGCTTGTGTAGAATAGCGGTTCTCTGACCCTTGGCAGGGCTTCCAAAGGTGTTGTGATCAACATTCCTTTGCACATAACCTACTACTTTGTAATGTCATAAGCAGTAAGATTTTGATGTATGTATACATATATGTGTGTATACACACACACAAACAGAAATACACACACATAAGGGCACTTCAAAAAGTTTGTGGAGGGCCGGCCTGGTGGCGCACTGCTACAGTGTGCTGCTTGGGAGCGCGGCGGCGCTCCCTCCGAGGGTTCGGATCCCACGTACAGACCGGTTCCCGCTCACTGGCTGAGCGAGGTGCGGGTG
>NW_007728698.1:213847-215845 GCF_000696425.1 Galeopterus variegatus | reverse complement strand
AGGGTTGCGATCCCGTTGCCGGTCCGGTCCGGTACGGGCGCGACACTGAGGGTTGCGATCCGTTGCCGGACATGAAAAAAGACAAAAAGGAAACAAAAAAAAAGTTTGTGGAGACATTTGTATTATCTTTAATAATGTTTCTCCATGAACTTTTTTTTTTTTGTCCTTTTTGAGACTGGTGGCACTGCGCTCAGCCAGTGAGCGCTGTGAGCGCACCGGTCATCCCTATATAGGATCGGAACCTGTGGTGGGGGCGCCGCTGCGCTCCCAGTGCCGCACTCTCCCGAGTGCACCATAGGCTCGGCCCCTCCATGAACTTTTTGAAACACTTTTGTATATACTCTCAAATGCTGATATAAGCCTTCATAATCTGTGTATCTTTCCAATAGGTGTGTTTCTTAAGAACAAAAATTGTGTTCTGCATATGCTGTGAACTTCCACGGTAATGTTGGATATTAAGTGACTGCAGGTGGCAATGACATACTTGAACTATCCGTTATCTAATGCTTTGTTGTTTATGTTGTTCATACTTGCTGGGATCGGTTGGATGGTCCCAATTCTTGCACTACTTTAGAATACCTGTGGTAAAGGCAGACATTTTAAGTGTTCATTGAATATTAATTGAACAAATGAGTAAATGAATTAAATGAAGTTCCAGCTGCACTGATGGAGCTGCAGGGTTTGTATATAAATGACAGTTTTAAATAATTGGTGCAATGGAGAATGAAATGGCCAAGGCATGTTTTTTGTTGTTGTTCCAGCACATCAAGACATAAGGAGAAAACACAGATTCATGGTTTTTTATCACTTCCTTTAAAGTTAGATTTCATAATTCTTTTCAGATGTGCTGGGAGATCTGATAGGAAGTTTGGGAAGCAGAAGAATCATGGAAGCACCTCTGTTTACAAGAAAACACTTAAGTTGAGGATTATGTTTGTATTAGTCTGTTTCTATTGCTTATGACAGAATACCTGAAACTGGGTAATTTATAACTAAATGAAATTTATTTACTACTTATTTATTGAAGGCTGGGAAGCTCACAGCCCAGGGGGTGCATCTGGTGAGGGCCTTCTACAGCAATGCAGGGTTCACATGGGGAGAAGAGGCTGAGCACGAGAGCTACCCTTCTAAATTGCTCTCCTTATAAAGTCATCCGAACCACACCCATTACTCCAAGAATGGATCAATCCATTCACTAATGCAAAGTCCTCACGATCTAATCACTTCTTAAAGGTCCCACCTTTTAAATACCATAACCAGATTTTCCACTGTCTTAACACTGTTACAATGGGGATCAAGCTTCAGTGAGTTTTGGGGGGACATTCAATTCACAATGATGTTGTACTGAGAAAAGAATTCCAATGAGCTTTATAGACCAGGAACATGGAGATTGCTGAGGCCCTGATGAGGGCCCATATCTTCAAAACACTTTGATTTCAGATTTAATTTTCCCATTCTCAAATCTATTCTTTTCCAGGAAGAGTGAGCCCATTAGAGACTTAATTAAAAATTAAAACCACTGACTATGAATAAAATAGTAGTATCTCCTTGCAGATTAAAGAAGAGTTATAAAATTGTATTCTATTGAATTAAACAATAAGTACCCATATTCTTGATCAGAGATACCAAAGTGACATGTTTCCTCACTAGATTTTTGGAAGGATCATATGAAAGTGTATACGTGGAAGTGCTTTGGAGATAGTAAAGTGTGGTCTTCATGTGTAACAATCTGATGAAACAATGTGGAAAGTCCACACATGAGAGTGTCACGATCTCTAAATCTTTTTAGCTACACAACTTAGTTTTCAAGTGATATCTGTGTAACCTCGATTGAATGATAGGTGAAACATAGAGCTGCTTAAATCCAAGCCAGGAGGCCTTCACCTTGGGTCAGAGGTAGGAGAATGGACAGAAGATAGTAAACCACAGATACATGCGAGGGGTCTGCAACCTCGCAGTTCTCTGCCTTCATTTATATTTTGCTTTGGCTAGATTTCA
>NW_007728698.1:211566-213523 GCF_000696425.1 Galeopterus variegatus | reverse complement strand
GATTGAATGATAGGTGAAACATAGAGCTGCTTAAATCCAAGCCAGGAGGCCTTCACCTTGGGTCAGAGGTAGGAGAATGGACAGAAGATAGTAAACCACAGATACATGCCAGGGGTCTGTAACCTCGCAGTTCTCTGCCTTCATTTATATTTTGCTTTGGCTAGATTTCAAAACAATTTAAATTGGAATGCCTTCAGGAAGGTTAAACAATCTTCAGTCCTTCTTATTTCCAATCGTCCTGACCAGGGATGATGCTTGCATTTATCAAGATATTTTAATTTGATTCTTGATATAGATCTTTGGTAACTTCAAATGCTTTTTAACTTGAATTATCTTTAGAGTGACTGTTTTCTACTTTTTTTTTCTTCCAGAAAAGATTTAAAGGAATGAAGTAATTGAAGCTGGATGAATATCCAGATCTCCTTGGAAAGAAATGGTGGTGAAGCAGATGAAAGTCCAGGGAATATACCCCAAAGGACTTGCTCACTAAGGCTGTTCAAATTATAGTCTGTCTTCTGCCCCTTGACTGAGAGAAAACCAGAACAAGCCAAAGGGCACAATGTGTTCAGCCAGGTTCCAGAAAATATTCTATCCCTTATTAACAGCAAAACTTACCTCTAAATTTTGTTTGTGCTCTCACTGTTTCTTTCCTAATCATCACCTTCTGAAGAATTTAAGACATTACATTCTAGAATAACGTGGAAATCTTTGCACTGCCTTCCCACATTAGTGTTAAACCAAGACATTGTGGGTAGTAGGTGGCTAGGTCAAGTTTGTTGAGAAACTATCATACACTACACAGCAAAACAGAGCCTTCACATGGGTTGCCTTATTTGATATTCATATTAACATTATCTCCAAATTTAAATTCTCTTTCCTCCAGCTTCAAAGTCATGTCTTCCTTGCCACCCAGCTGTGTATATCTTCCTTGTCCCTGGCAAAAACATTCCCAAATGCAATTTCATTTCTTCTCTTGCCATTTCTCAATATTGCTCATTTTTTTCAGTTGATATTTTTTTCTTTTTATGTCAGCCGACTCTTTTCTTTCTATTTGTATGGGCATTGCCATTCATTTTGACTATTTAGCATCTAAACTCCATTCCATATTTGGGGTTTCTATACTTTCAGGGTCTTGACTGACATGGGAAAAACTGTCTCCCTATAAAGGGAAAGATGTCAGGCACTTGCTTATCTAGACTCTCCAGTTAGGCACAGGCTTCAGCACTCAGATACACATGTTAATCTTTGCCTCAGGAGCTAAATGCAGCAAGAACTGAAGGCCTAGGTGGCTGCTTTCTGGCAGAGGTTGTGAAGGAAAAAAGGTTTGTCCCATCAAACCAGGTTCGAAATGTGGTTTTGGCTTTTTCTATTTGCTGTTTTGCCTCAAGCCTGGTTTTCTGGCCCTCCCATTGATTTGAGCTGCCCAGTATATTTATAATAAACTCATTTTAGGTTTAACTCATCCAGAACTAGTTTCTATTTCTTGAAACTTTTAACTTGAACAGATACAGCATTTTTATAGCCACATACGTCACTCAATAGCAGTTCTCTACCACAAAATTCCAAATAAGCAGACACCACACATGCAGAGCACATTTATAAACATACCCACACAGCACGCTGGAAGTCACCAGTCTGCTAAATGACCACCTTAACCTCACTGCCAGATTCACCCAACATTAGATGCCTACATCGTAGTGTTATTATAAAATTATACCAGCCCAATAGGAAAAAAAAAACTGTGGGTCCATTTTCTTTGTACATATATGAGATCTGCTACTTGCAAGTCCCATTTCCTTTATCAACCATGGCTATGCTCTGTCATGACTTACAGAGTCACATGCGCTGAACCCTTCCTTACTCTTGGCCTCCTTCCCATGCTTTTCTTTTTCCTGCCTTTACACATGACCTTTTAAATTGCGATCTATAGATTCCCCTTAAAAATCCTACTCCAAAC
>NW_007728698.1:204320-211260 GCF_000696425.1 Galeopterus variegatus | reverse complement strand
GCGCTGAACCCTTCCTTACTCTTGGCCTCCTTCCCATGCTTTTCTTTTTCCTGCCTTTACAGATGACCATTTAAATTGCGATCTATAGATTCCCCTTAAAAATCCTACTCCAAACTCACTTCTCTGATTCACTTTTCTTAAACCCTACCTTCTTCTTCATTTTGTTCATCTATTTTAGTGCTCCAATAGACTCTGCTGTGTACATAAGAAATCCTATCTCTTAAAAAATATATTGAAATCTTTCTTTCTTTCTATCTACATCTACATCCACCAGTATCTATTTATCTGTCTATCTATCTATGATAGACTCTGAGGATAAAGTGACATTGGAGGTTATAAAAACATTAATTTCTTGTTTCTTACTGTGATAGTATCATACACTCCCATGTTATTGAGCTTGGAAATGGCTGATTGACTTCCTTTGGGAATGAAATATGAGCACCAATTTGATATGTGTCATTTCCAGGCAGAAATTTTGAAAGCCTGCCTGTGGTTCACCATGTTCCCTCTACCGCAAGTTCAGCCGTGTTCCAAATAAGGGCTACTCCATCAGATTAGGTGTTGGAGTGAAGACAACTAGAAGCAGATATACTTGTATATATATGCACTACACACAGACACACAGACACACAGAAGGGCTACTCCATCAGATTAGGTGTTGGAGTGAAGACAACTAGAAGCAGATATACTTGTATGTATATGCACTACACACAGACACACAGACACACACACACACACACACACACACACACACGAGGAGTCTTCAAAAAGTTCATGGAAAAAATGGAATTAAAAGATAATACAAATCTTCTTGTGTGTGTATGTGTCTGTATGTGTATCTGAACAAGAAACAATCTTTTATTGTAAGTCTTTGATATTTTGGTCTTCTTTATTAGCTAGCCAACTGGTCCAAACAGACACAAGGGATGGACAGCAAAGGGAGCCGTGTACGTCAGCAACCTGAGAAAGAAAAAAACGTGTCCGGGCAAATAAAACGACTTAAACAATATTTCTTATTGACATCAAACTAAGATGTTAAAATTGTGATAGGAAAGGCAAAAAGTATAGTCTGAAGAGGGAATGACAGTAAATTTTACAGAGAAATGCTGAAGAGGGAACAATATGCCACCCAGAAATACTCATTAGTTATGATGAGCTTCATGCTGAACTAATGACAATTACATATAAGCAGTGAAAACTTCAATTTCACATTGTTTTATAATGAAAAGCAAGTTGTTAACAAATCTAGTTGTTTGAAGGGCACATATAGTAGTTGTTTTCTTTATAAATGTTCGAGCAATCTTGGTTCTCAAATTTTTTAGGCATGAATTATGTCTCTAGCACAATCAGGGTCTGCTTTGACAAGTGCTGAGTTTTTTAAAAAGTGGTTTTCAGGAATACAAAGTGGAGTGGGGAAAGGGGGGTGGGGAGGGAGGTTGGGGATAATTGAGGAGATAATTGGTTGGGGACACGGGGTATAATCACAATTTGTGGTAATGGACATGCTGACAGTATGGATCTGGCCATCACATGTTAGCCATGAGTAGTGACTATTTGCTTTGTACCCCATGAATATTCATAACCAATAAAAACACAACAGTTTTTAAAAAGTGGTTTTCAAAAAGCCATTAGTATTTTCTTCTCTTTTTATAGTTTGTTTGTTTGTTTGTTTATTGGAATGGAGGAACTATGGAACTGACAAAAACCTTTTCTATAACAATGAATTAGACAGAGGGAGTGAAATTCTGAACTCTCAGATCCCTAAAGAGCTATGTATCAACTTCTGACCCTTTCCACTGAAAGCAGACACAGAAGAAAATGTATAAGTGGGGTAAGATGCGATTCCAACATGAATTCTAAAGGAAGTAAAAACTGAGTCTTTTCTTAGTTCACTTTAAGAATAATGCCCTGTTCAACTAACTCACCTTGAACACTGCTTCAATAAGAAAAACAATAGTCCAGACACAAGGATGTCATGATCCTTTCAGCACTGTTTTTATTTTTTTTTCATTTTTTTCTTATTAATATAGGTCAGTTTCCAAAATGAAAAACAATAGTCCAGACACAAGGATGTCATGATCCTTTCAGCACTGTTTTTATTTTTTTTTTTCATTTTTTTCTTATTAATATAGGTCAGTTTCCAAAATTTATAAAGTTGGGGCAGGGGGTATAAGTACTATCCAGAGATAATTTCTGATAACATGTTGGTCTATACCCTCAAATGTTTTATTTCTTACCTCCTTCCCCATTCCTCAGAGAAAACTGGCAATTTGTAATCTTTCATAATCACTTTTTTGCCCTTGACAAATAATACCATGAATCTATGAAAATATAGATTTGCAGCATCAATGTGTATAAACATATAATCCATTTTATACTTTAACTATCACCTATAAATTGACAGGCTTTAGGATTTTGGTAATACTTTACTTTAAATTATAAAGAGCCAGACGCATTCAGCCCCTCTGTCTCAAAGTGTTTGAGCATATTCTGAGAACAGTCAAATTATGGCTCTCTAATACCTTGTATTAGGAACACAAGGAGAAACTGAGAAATTGTGTTGTTTAGTTTATTTATGCACTTATTATTTCACTCAAGAAATATATATTGAGTGTCTTCTTCTTTTTCTTTTTTTTTTTTTTTCCTTTTTGTCTTTTTTTTCGTGTCCGGCAACGGATTGCAACCCTCAGTGTCGTGCCCGTACCGGACCGGGACCGGCAACGGGATCGCAACCCTAGGTGTTGCTCCCACACCTCGCTCAGCCAGCGAGCGGGAACCGGTCTGTATGTGGGATCCGAACCCTCGGCGGTGCACTGCAGCAGTGCGCCACCGGGCCGGCCCAAAATTCCTTGGAGATTCAATTGATTTCCTTCTGCTCTTTTTTCTTTTTTGTCCTTTCTGAGACCAGCTGCACTGCGCTCAGCCAGTGAGCGCACCAGCAGCCATCCCTATATAGGATTCAGCGGCCATCCCTATATAGGATCCGAACCTGCGGTGGGAGCGCTGCTGCACTCCCAGAGCCGCACTCTCTCAAGTGCACCATGGGCTCGGCCTTATATTGAGTGTCTTCTGTTTGTCACATTTTATTGTGCTAAGAACAATAGATATTAATATTTATTTGCAGTAAATAGGACAAAACCAAAAAAAACTCCTGTGTGGCATCAGGGAGAGATAGACAGTAACAAATGTTTTAGGTGATAATGTCTGGGAAGGGATACAGCAAGGGAGGGGAAAGAGCTTATGTCCATCAGGGATAAGAGCATTCCAGGAAAATGGAAAAAGCAATGCAAAGGCCCTGAGGTAAACTCCCAGTTTCCCCAGAATGTAAGCTAGTAAGGCTGGAGGTAGAATGAATGGGAAAAGCAGTAGGAGATTGATGGAGTTTGGATGTGTTGTTCCCTCCAAAACTCATGTGGAATTTTGATCCCCAATGTGGCAGTGCTGGAAGCTGATTGAGTCATGCAGTTGGATCCCTCATGAATGGATTAATGCTTTCCCTGGAGGAGGGGGCATAAATGAGTGAGTTCTCACTCTATTAGTTCCCACGAGAGCTTGTTGTTTAAAAGACCCTGGCACCTTCTCTCTCTCTCTCTTGCTTCCTCTCTCTTGCTTCCTTTCGCCATGTTATCTGCTTATACCTGCTGGTTACTTGCCACATTCCACCATGAGTAGAAGCAGTCTAAGGCGCATGCCAGATGCAGCTGTTCCAGAATCATAAGCCAAATAAACCTCTTTTCCTTATAAATTACTCAGTCTCAGGTATTTCTGTTTAGTAACACAAAACGGACTAAAACAGAAAATTGGTACCAGGAGTGGGGTGTTGCTCAACAGATACCTGAAAATGTGGATGCAGCTTTGGAACTGGGTAATGGGCAAAGGTTGGAGGAGTTTGGAGAACTCAGAAGAGAAAAAGATGAGGCAAAGTTTGGAAGATTTTAGAGACTGGTTAAACAGCTGTGACCAGAATGTTGATAGAAATGTGGACAGTAAAGGCCATGCGGATGAAGAGGTCTCAGATAGAAATGAGGAACTTATTGGGAATTGGACAAAAGATAACCCTTGCTACATCATAGCAAGGAACCTGGCTTCATTGTGTCCATGCCCTTGAACTTTGTGGAAGTTGGAACACAAGAGTTGTGAACCAGAGCATTTGGCAGAAGAAATTTCTAAGCAGCAAAGCATTAAGGATGCTGCATGGCTACTTCTAACAGCCTACTCTGAGTTATGGCAGAAAAGGCATGCTGTAAAGTCAGAATTTTATAAGGGGAGCAAAGTGTAAAGTTTTGGAATATTTGCAGCCTGGCCATGTGGTAAAGAAGCAAAGGGCAGAAGAACAATGCAAGAGTGAAGCAGATAAACTGGTTGCTAAAGACATTATCTTGGCAGTGAGGCAGTCAGAGAAAATGAGAGGAAAGCCCTGCAGGCATTTGAGAAGCCTGGAACAGTGCCCCACCCATCACAGACCCTGAGGCCTAGAAGGACTGAGTTATCCTGGAGGACAGACCTGGGGTGAAGCTGCCCTCGGGATCCTGCTCCCTGCATCTCAGTTGCTTTGGCTGGAGCGGCCCCAAGTGTGGTTCATGCAACAGCTATGGAGAGTAGAAGCCTGAAACCTCAGTGGCGCCCACATTGTGTTAAGTGTGCTGGTCAGCAGGACATGAGAGCAGTGGAGGCATGGCAGCCTCCACCCAGATTCCAGAGGATGCATGGAAAAGCCTGGGGACCCAGGCAGAGACCTGCCACAGGGGCAGATCCACTGCAGAGGACATCTACTAGAGCAATGCCAAGCAAGAAAGTGGGGTCAGAGCCCCCACAAAAAGCCCCCACCAAGGAAACATCTAGTAGAGCCAAGGCAGCAGGGCTGCTGCCAGGGCCCCCAAACTGCAGGGCCACTGGTAATGTGAAACACAGGACTGGGAAAGCTGCAGGCAAGGCTAAGCCTGGCAGAGCTGTGGGAGCAAGGGTGCCGGAGACTTTGGGGGCCTGGATGCCCAATTGTGCCCAGGATGCAGGACTTGGAGTCAAAGAACATTATTTTGGAGCTTTAAGACATGATAATGTCTGCCCTGCTGGGTTTTGGACTTCTTTGGGACCTGTTTTACCTTTCTTCTGGCCTATTCCTCCCTTTTGGAATGGGAATGTGTACACAATGCCTGTTCCACCGTTGTATCTTGGCAGTAGATAAATTTGGTTTTGTTTTTCAGGTTCACAGCTGGAAGGACTTTTGCTTTTGGTCTAAGATGAGACTTTGGACTTTGGACTTTTAAGTTAGTGCTAGAACAAGCTAAGACTTTTGGGACTGTTGGGATGGAATGATTGCATTTTGTATGTGAGAGGAACATGAGTTTTGGTTGGCCAGGGGCGGAATGATGGAGTTTGGATGTGTTGTCTCCTCCAAAACTCATGTGGAAATTTGATCCCCAATGTGGCAGTGTTGGAAACTGATTGAGTCATGGGGGCGGATCCCTCATGAATGGATTAATTCTCTCCGTGGAGGAGGGGCGAATAAATGAGTGAGTTCTCATTCTATTAGTTCCCACGAGAGCTTGTTGTTTAAAGACCCTGGCACCTTCTCTCTCTCTTGCTTCCTCTCACCATGTGATCTGCTTGTACCCGCCAGCTGCCTGCCACTTTCCACCATGAGTAGAAGCAGCCTGAGGCCCATGCCAGATGCAGCTGTCCCAGAATCATAAGCCAAATAAACCTCTTTTCCTTATAAATTACCCTGTCTCAGGTATTTTTGTTATAGCAACACAAAACAGACTAAAATAGAGATGAAGTCCAGGAAGTAAGACTATACACGGTCTTGCAGGACTCTGACTTTTTTCCAGATTAAATAAAAATTCACTGGAGAATCTTGAGCTAAAGAGTGACCTAATCTGTCTCATGTTTTGAAAGGATCACCTGACTACTGGTCTGAGAATAGACTGAATAGGGACAAGGGCAGAAGCAGGAAGATAAGTTGGGGATAATTTCAATAATGCATGTTTTTTTTTTTTTGTCTTTTTGCCTTTTTTCGTGACCGGCAACGGATTGCAACCCTCAGTGTTGCGCCCGTACCGGACTGGGACCGGCAACGGGATCACAACCCTCGGTGTTGCCCCCGCTCCTCGCTCAGCCAGTGAGCGGGAACCAGTCTGTATGTGGGATCCAAACCCTCGGTGGGAGCACTGCCATGCTTCCCAAGCGGTGCACTGTGGCAGTGCGCCACCGGGCCGGCCCTCAATAATGCATGTTGAACATTATGGTGTTTAAGCCAGATGAGAAAAGAGGCAAACTGATGGGATTGGATGACGCATCACTTGTGCATGTGAATGAACCGTAGAAGGCAAGGATCATCTCAAGGTTTCTGGCATGAACATCTGAAAGTTAGAAATGCCAGTTAATACTTTCAAGAAGACAATAGGAGAAGAATGTTTCAAGGTGAAGAGAAGGAGTTCATATTAGGAATGTCTGGAATTTAAAATAAGGTTTGAGCTAGAAATACAGTTTTGATATTCATTAGAATATAAATAGAATTTAATATCATGAGATACGATGAGATTCCCAAAGAAGTGAATATAGATGGAAAATGTTGAATCTTCAATTCTTTGTCCTTGTCAACTGTGGAGATGAGCAGAAACCAGACAGTAATAAAAGTGAGGGCCAGAGAGAGAAACAGAAAAGAAGGAATTGTGTGTCGAGAAGGCCAAATGAAGAAAGTGTTCCAAACAGGGAGAAATGATTAACCACATTAAATTCTGGTGATAGATTAAGATGAGTACCGAGGGTAGGTAGGACTCTCTAATAATGTGAAGACATTAATTAAACAAACATGAATTGTGTACCTGAAGAATACCAGGCACCTGTTCTTACAATGGGAGACACAGGCCTGGGTAATATCTGGTTCCTACTCTCAAAAATATCAAAACCGAGAGCCAAAGATAGATATCCAAAGGAA
>NW_007728698.1:201298-202887 GCF_000696425.1 Galeopterus variegatus | reverse complement strand
AAAAAAAAGAAAGCTACATATCTTGAGACTGAAAATGTGAATTTGACAGACCCAGTCTTGAAATTAAGCCAGTTGCTAATTCAAATAGGTTGAATAATCAAATAATGTGGCTAGAGCTTTTATTATTTTCTTTCTGGTGATCAAATTGAACTGTGATACATAATGATTTTCTTTTCTGCTACTTCCAGGAATGTGATTCTTAATGTTGAACATTTTGGGAAATGCAGGTACATTAAAAATAGGATGTTTGTTCCTTTTTCCCCTCCAACTTCCATAAAAGTCTACTGGAAAAAAGAGAAAAAGAANTATCTGGTTCCTACTCTCAAAAATATCAAAACCGAGAGCCAAAGATAGATATCCAAAGGAAAAAAAGAAAAGATGTGCAAAGTAAAATATGACAGAGGCTAGAGGAAAGTGAGAAGCAAAACTGCCCCTCAATCCAGGAAAAAAAAATGTGTAATTCCAAATAGCTTGATTGAGAAAGGCTACATTAAAAATATTGAATTACGGCTTATAGTATGAGTGGAATTAGAGAGAATAGTAGTTCAGTTACAAGTATCAGTGTGAGCAGAGGCAGGGAGGATGAAAGTGCACGACACAGTCTGTAGAAGGACTGCAAGGGAGCGACATAAGCGTTTCCTCTTCTTTATGCTTGATTCACTCTCAATTCATTCTTCCTTCCTGTCACAAGCCACCTTTGAGTTAATGGCAATAAAGTAGGCTGTAAACCGAGAAGAAACTGATATAGCCACAGTCATTCTGTAAATTAATAACACCCTTATCAATACATAATGTGTACATGGTGTGACTTTAACAAAACCAGGGGGAGAATCCATTCAATCCAAGGAATGGGGTCTTTCACAACAGTGTCTTTTGAATTTATTACAATAATCTTTCAATTTCCCCAAATATTTTTAACCTAAGGTGTGAGATTCTCTGACTTCAAAAATCTTATAACCTAAAGCAGTATTCAAACCAAACATAGCTGAAGAGAAATATATACTTAAATGGGATTTCCCATGAGGCTTTCTTAAAGAAATTATCTCCTGCAGAGGCTGGCCATGCAAGGTAACTCAAAGAAGACCGCTGTCTCCATTTCCCATTCTGTTTCTTTCCAGTTTCTCCATGCCTCCCTCTGTGTAAGGAGATTGTACTTAATCTTCTCCCTGTGGAGAAGATACCACACCTGGGTGGTGCTGAGAAGGATACCACCTGAGGGAAAGCCCTGCTACTGAGCAGCTAAAACCCTGCAAATCATTTATTTGGCCATTGGATGTCATCAGTGTTCTACGGAGCACCTGCTGAGTAAGTTCTGTGTCAGGGAACGCTAGGAGTTAAAGACTGTAATTTGTTTATTGCTTTGATGGCATATTGGCATACCTCTCAGTTAAATAGTGTGGAAAAAGTAACAGAATTCATTTTTATTAGACAATATTTTTAGATATGTACTAATAGATTTTTTTTTTTTTAAAAAAAAAGAAAGCTACATATCTTGAGACTGAAAATGTGAATTTGACAGACCCAGTCTTGAAATTAAGCCAGTTGCTAATTCAAATAGGTTGAATAATCAAATAATGTGGCTAGAGCTT
>NW_007728698.1:198777-200300 GCF_000696425.1 Galeopterus variegatus | reverse complement strand
TGTTTGTTCCTTTTTCCCCTCCAACTTCCATAAAAGTCTACTGGAAAAAAGAGAAAAAGAAAACTTCTAAATTTATGGGATACTATTATTCAAGTAAAAATTGTAAGCAACTCATGGAGGTTTATTTAGCTCTTAGAGATTGTTGATGCTTTTCAAAAGTGATCGCTCTAAATTATTTAAAAACAATTGCATAAAATGATGCATTGATATAATCTCACTATAGAAGAATGTAAACAGTATCGAAGTATTTAAATTAAAAGTTAAAAGTTCGCCTTTAATCAGACACAGCCATCCCTCTTCTCCAACTCTCACGCGCCACATCTTTCTGCTCTTTTCAGAGGAGACCATTGTTAAAAGTTTGTTTTTGCCTTTTGAACCTTTTCCTGTATACTTATATCTGTATCTATAAAACTTTTAGGTAATTATTTAAGGCATTTGAACATAGGTAAAAATATTAATGTGGAATGCAGTTACAGCAACGTAAGGGCAGCTGATCTGTGTTGGTAGAACACTGAGTAGGAAAACAATTTTACGTGTGTCCTCACATTATGTCATGGTTATGTAGGATTGGAAGTAAGATTTAGAATATTATTAGACTTATAGAATCACACACAAGTCATCCCTTCAAGTTTCTCAAGGTCTTTGTAGCTACCAGGGAGATACAGAAATACAGGATATTCAAGCTAACATTGGACTTTAGTTGGCCTGAGGAGTCTACTTTGTCTTTGTTAGGGATTGCTAGCACATTAACAGGCTAAAAAATTTTGATTTCTTTCCTCACTTCCCTTGTTACCAGATTTTTTTTTAAAAAAGTATTATTATATTTTTGTTGAGCTAAAAGGTTTTAAAGAGAACTGTCTCTGATCTGTTTTTATTCNTGTTTGAATATTCTGAAAGGAAAGAGAAATAACATTTTAAAATTATTTTCCTCATATGGCATTGAGACACAGGTAGAATATATTAATTGGACATTTATAAAATGTAGCTTTGTTCATATATAGATTGTTACCACAGTCGTTTTATTTCTGAACTTCTCATACAAAGAGAAAATGACAAAGGCATGGAAAAGAAAGCCCTAGAGAAAAGATGAAAGCCATTGAGTTTATTCATTCTGGAGAGAAGCATCTTGGAGGGCGAAGTTATAATGTTCTTCATACAAGTAGAGACTTCCCAGAGACACAGCAGTGGCTCTCAGGGTGTGGTTTCCTCCTGCACAATCCCTGCTGGCCAGGAGGGCACTTAAAGGAAGAGAAGTACTTATTTTATAATTAACTAAGGTCAAGGGATCCACTTTGAAATTCTTGCTTGGAGACCTGCAATGAAAATTCTCCATTGTCAGCACTGATAACAGAGTAAGAGGAAACACTTTCACTGTAATGTGAAGAATTCTGGTTATAGATTGTGGTTTTAAAATTCATCTGAGTAAGAGAGAAAGTTATTTCTGGGGAAGGTGTACACATACACGAAAAATTGGATGTTTGCATCAGTCTGGGATGGCTTGGCAATAAGAATTTTTTTTTTTT
>NW_007728698.1:191359-197573 GCF_000696425.1 Galeopterus variegatus | reverse complement strand
TTTTTTTTTTTTCTCAAAGTCCTACCATGCCAATAACTTCATACTAGTCTTATCTCAAATAGGTAAAAATGCAAAATTAATAGTTAATTATGCAAATAAAGGAATGAGTGGACTGAGTACTAATATATATTGAGAGTCTTCACAGTGTCTGTTCCATTTGGATGCATTTGAATAAGTTCCACCCTGACATGGTTTGCCAGATGATCAGAGTCGCACTACATGACTTTGACTTTGGACCTCCTGATATCATATACCTGGATCAAAGGTAAGAGGCACCCTCCTCAGGGTCTATTGGGATGATCAGTCAGCTCTTGGGTCTCTCTCCTGACAGAAGAATGAAGACACCCACTGTATGCCAAGAACAGTAAACTGCATATGGGTATTCCCATTTTATACATAAGAAAACTGAGATCTAGAAAGTGGATACTACAAATTCACTACACAAATTTTTTCAGGTGGCTTGAAATAAATGGCTACTAGTCACAGAAAGATGTTATAAGGAATTGCAGTACATTTTCACTTTCTCATTTAGTAGCCCAAAGAATTTATCTCACAATAGCTTGCTTCTGTCACTGTGCCATCATTTAACTATATTTATTGTAATAACGGTCAGTTAGGTGTTAGTCTACGCAGTCAGTAATGTAGGATTGGAAAGTTAGAGATGTTTCCCACAGCACTACCCTTCCCCTTTGCCCAACCATGTTTTAAAGTTGAAGAAATTTTAATCTGAAAAACAAAATTTTGAATACCTTGGGAATGAATGTACCTCCTCTATTCTTGAGGTTTCTTTTTAGACCGGCTGCTTTGTTGTTTAATGTTTTAATGAGACATATTTTCTGAAAATAATATGTTATCTATAATCATCTGCTCCCATTGAGAAATATCACAAACTTTTACACTTCGCCCTGCTGAAACAGATGGCAAGCCAACTGTCAACAATATTTTTTGAAGGCACAGAAAGGGAGGCAGGAAGAGTAAAAAAACAGGATGATTTTTTCTTCTTTAGATGTCTTAATTATATTTCCAAAGTAATTTTTTTAATGTTAGAAAAGATAGCACTGTAAGATCCCTAGAACTAAAAATGAGAAATAGGCACTGTTTGGCAGAGTTGAAGTTGAACTTGCTAACCATTTGAAGAATCTAATTTAACTAATTAGTGATTTTTGTAGCTGTCTGCTTTTTCCTCCCTCTAGTCAAATATTAACTTTAAAACCTTTTTTTCCACCCACAAAGGGATAAGCTGAGCCATACCTTTTTAAGAGATTTCTCGTGATTTTCTCTGACAGTTAAGATCTGGCCTGGTATTCCCCTCTGTGGATGCCCAGCAGCAAAATTTTTATTTTCAAGTGATTCACAGTGATTTTACGCACTCTGAAGTTTGATGACCATTGTGACTCTAATATTTTATATAAGTAGTTTTCAAATTGAATTCCATAAAGATGTAAAGTTCAATGGAAGTTACTCAGGATGATATCAGCAGACAGGAGAGAGACCAGGAAGGAGGAGCTGTAGAGTATTTGGCTTCAATTAGAGCATCCGTTTATAAGTTTTATAAATTTTGATGAAATTTAAATACAAAATGTGCAAAATGAATGGTTGTATCCTACTTAAAATTTTGTCATTATTGTTAACTTCTCTTTTGGTTTTTCAAAAAGCACATGTAATACTATACAATGTCTCTGATTGAATGAGGGAAAACAGAGTAGTATTTAGTTTTTGCTCATTTGAAGTAAAAGATAGAGGGAGAACAACATTCTCCTGAGGCTGATGTGATGTTGGAAGGAGAAATCAAAACAGAGAAACCCTGAGGCAGAGAGAATCCAAAACTCAGGAGAAAATCATCAAAGACTGCTTTTCAGCAATCATGTTCTAGAATTTGTCCCCTCGAAAAGGCCTGTATGCACAAGGCTTGAAAATGTTTATGCTATGTTGTATTTTAAAAGGACCAGAGTAATAGGATGTATTATGAATTGGGGTATGGGTGCTGAAGAAATGCATTTTTGAATAAAGCCTTTATAATAAAATGCAACTTTTTAAATGAATTGATAAAATTAAAAAAAAAATCCTATTGGAATTTACAGAGGAAGAGGACAAAGTGGTTTGAAGTAGTGAAGAAGAGTTTTACAACTGACCTTGAAGGAGGGAATGGATAAGGTTGGACAGAGAACACTGAAAGAAAGTGAGCCAAAACACCGGGTACTGATCAAGCTTTATTAAAGAAAAAGAATCTGCTGGCCTGCACTCAAAATGGAGAGCAGCACCAGGCGTCAGGGTGGGAGAGCTTATATAGGCTGTAGGGCACCAGGGCTGGCTGACACAATGGAGGAGAAGCATTATGCTAGTGCAGAAGCTCCACCTGGCTGATGCAACCAGGGTGGAAAATTGTGCCTATGCGGAAGCCAAAAGGGTTTCTATTTTGCAGAAGTCACAAGGCTTCTCGTAAGGAAAAGGGGGCAGGAGCTGGAGGCCATTTTGTGCTTGGCCTTGCCCAAAATGGTGCTGGTTATGTAGTCAGCAGTGCTTTTTGCCCTTCCCAGAGAGGCAGGAGGCAGTGACCCTGCCTATAGAAATTGCTGAATTCCTAGAACCACAACAATGCTTGTTTATCCTGCTCCAACTAGTTCTTGGATCTTATTGTTGGTAACTCTCTCCTAAGAAAAATAGTGCAAGATAAGCTAAATAGGTAAGGAAGATTGTAATCAAGACTACTGCAAAAGGGGAGTGAGACTGAACTCAACATTCTCTGGAATAAAAGTTGGGATTTTCCACTAGCACTGGAGTGAACTACTGGACAACTACTGAAGGGCATTACTGGGAAGGCTGGTCAACGTGATTAGGTCATCTGTGTTACCTAATTGGCACTTGTTAGGCTCCTACCCTCCCAGTCTTTCTTGATGATTACATTTCAAAGTCATGACTCCCAGGTCCTTGAGAAAGGCATTGCTGGATTATAAAACTGGCAAGAGGCTATGGAAATATTTACATCTCAAAGGGACAAAGAAAAGGGTTTGCAGTTGCAAACTTTCTAAAGTAAATTCTGTAGGAGAAGTGAGGTCAGAGGCTTGGAGTCTTGGAGAAATCTGTCAAAGTTTAGTCAAGCTGAAGGGAATCCTAAAGCCACCTTGGTCACCCTCAAGAATAAAATAGCAAGCAAAAGTGCTCCTTCCCTGACCTGTAGCATGTCGAACTTGCTTTTCATAGGTTGAAATGATCTGTTTATATCTTGTTTTTTCACAAATAGTCTAGCACTTTTTCCCCCAGCAACTACTACAGTATTAAATGGTAATACTTCTATTTTGAGAACTTCTACTTCTCAAAAATACACTGAGCAATTATGAGTACCTTGACTATATTATCAAGGGAAAAGGAAGTGACTTCTTAGCTCTTGATTGTGTAGACATAGAGCATAAGTAAATGAAGTGATGATAAAAGCCAAGAACTCTATTAGGACTCAGCTACTTGCAATCAGACTGTGTTGAAACCACTCAGGTTGTGGACAGGGCAGCTCAGCTAAGATAAGAACTGGCAGTCAGTGTTCCTCGAACAGTGTTATTTTCTGGCATTTTTCTCAGCGAACATAAATGTGCAACTTGACTTCCACAAACTTCCAGAAAGGTGAAACCACAAAGATGTCATCTCAGGACACACAAAAAAATAGTAGCGACATAATTTGTATACTTTCCTAGAAATGCTTACCTCGTAGAAAAAACAAACATGCAAAGTTCTTTTTCTGTTTATTTGAAAGTAAACAGCTGTTTATAGAATAAGCTATAATCCTAATATTTATCAGTTCAGAAGAGAGTCTGACTTATAAACATGGCAGAGTGGAGGATGGAGTGGATGTAAGACAGGGGTAGGTTGTGGGTAGGTGTGAAGAGTGGGGTGGGTAGTTGAGTGAGTGGAGAATGCAGCCTTTTAAAAATAGTTTGGGCAGAGAGTTCTTGAATTTGTATTTTGTAAGATATTTTATGGCATAAACTTAAAAAATAATGATTATATTTTTTAATTGGCAAATAAAAATTGTATATTTATGGTACGTACAACATGAGGTTTTAATATGAGAGCACTTCAAAAAGTTTGTGGAAAAACAGAATTAAAAGACAAACTTAATCTTCCAAAGAATTATTTGAAGTACCCTCATATATGTATACATTGTGGACTGGCTAAATCAAGCTAATTAGCATATGTATTACCTCATATACTTTTTTTACTCTCAGCAATTTTCAAGTATCCGATATCAACTATTGTCACCATAGATAGATCTCTGGAACTTATTCCTCTTAACTGAAATTTTTTATTCTTTGACCAGCATCTCCACAGTCCGTCCACCCCCCAGGCTCTGGTAACCACCATTGTACTCTCTGCTTCTATGCGTTCAACTTTTCTACTTTCCACATATAATTGAGGTCATTGCATAATGTTTTTGAGCATATTGGATAATTAAAGTAGTTAAGACCTGAACCAAATGAATTATTAAATCTGGCTATGGTTGAACTTTAATTTTCCATTTACTAAATCTATTCAAAATGGATTTTCATAACTGATGTCATAAAATTTGGTGATAAGAAATTCAAATGTAGAACAAAAAAGTGGATTCTACTTCCAAAAATGTACTTTTTTCCTTGATATCTCTTTCACTTTTTTGTTTTTTAAAAAAATACCATCTTGAGTGGAATCATTAAATCCCCTATTCAATAACAGATGTAGGGGCCAGCCTGTGGCTCACTTGGGAGAGTGTGGTGCTGACAACACCAAGTCAAGGGTTAAGATCCCTTACTGGTTATCTTTAAAAAATAAAATTAAAAAAAAAAATAATAGATGTAGCTAACTTTCCGTACAAAAGGATAGAATTGATTTGTCATGTTCCAACATGATGCAGGTCTTAAATCCATAGTTTCCCCCACAATGTGCTGGCTGAAGTATCTCAGGTCTTCTAGAGGCCATCAATGCTTCATTTTGATGGGCTGTGAGTTATCTCATACAAAAACCCAGTCATTAAATCTTTATGTATTGAAGACCAGAAAATATAAGAAAACACAGAGCCATATGACTTCATGAGTTTTTCTTCCATGATGATGTTTATCAAACATAGGTTTCCACTTACATATTTCCAGAAACGTGGGTTTAGCCTTTATTATAATTGTAGAACAAATGCAATTGTACAAAGATATCTATACCATCCTGCTCTGATACTTAAAATAATCTGTGTGGACCTAGAGGGTATAGTAACAATACAATTTTCAAGCTTTAAAGTTCTAGTATTCTCACAAGGAATATCAAAAATATAAGAGGATAGTTTAAAAATTTTATGGAAAAATAGATTTTAAAGGTAATACAAATCTTTCCATGAACTTTTTGAAATATCCGCCTATAAACTCACTTCACAAATATTTAAGTAATCATGCAATTGAGATGGTTTTGTGAACCAAAGAGTGAGTGAGATGTCTCACTCATCAGGGACATTTGGTGATTACATTTTCAGAGGTGTTGTTCTACCTCAGAAACTGAGTGTTAGGGTAGACAATAGTTTTTCTCCTAGGATTTCTAATAGGATTCCTCAAAAGTCTGCAATAAAGGCTATCAACAGATTCTAAGTAGATTAAAAGTAACATCTAACAGAAGCATTTTTTGGTGACATAAAGTATAAAATAAATAAAACATTGGTTTATCTTATTACTATGATGAATACCTCACTCCAAATATTTCCCTGACTGTCCTGATTTTAGCGGCAGAAGTTGAATTAAATATGGAGAGTTAGATATTAAGTTAAAATATGTGGATGCGGGCCGGCCTGGTGGCGCACTGCTACAGTGCGCCGCTTGGGAGTGTGGCGGTGCTCCCGCCAAGGGTTCGGATCCTACATACAGACCGGTTCCCACTCACTGGCTGAGCAAGGTGCGGGCGCAACACCAAGGGTTGCGATCCGTTGCCAGTCCCGGTCCGGTACGGGCGTGACACTGAGGGTTGCGATCCGTTGCCGGACACGAAAAAAGACAAAAAAAAGAAAAAAAATAAAATAATAAAAAAAAATATGTAGATGGGAAGAAAGAAGAGAAAGACAATAAGATGAATAAAGGAAATATCTCATCTCACATTTGTATAAGTCTGAATACCTTTCAAAACCAAATTAAATACTTTAAAATGGGAATTGGCATATTTTGCATCCACTCAAAACTGGAAATGCTAATAGAAAATGATAATAATGATGCCATCA
>NW_007728698.1:189285-190271 GCF_000696425.1 Galeopterus variegatus | reverse complement strand
TTTTTTTTTGTCTATACTGGACATAAAAAGAAAAGTAACACACACACACACACACACACACACACACACACACACCTTAAATATCCTTGGAGGTTTTACTAAGCTACAGAGAAAACTGCAATGTTACATTAAAAACTCTAATCTTATTGGAAACACCACAGAATCTTAAGAATCATTACAAAAATAGAATTAACATATTAATTTTAAAAATATCCACAGGGACAGCATAACATTCAGAAAGGACTGACTCACTTTAGATAGAACTCTGATTAACTTCAGAAATAATATTTTTGATTGTTCCAAAATCATGTTTTGTAGAAGCGTAGAATGTTTATAATTGCTAGTAATAATAATAATAATAACTTTTTTATAGGTCTGTCTCTATACTAAGCACTTTATATGAATGAAGTCATTTAATATTAGCAGTCACAATAGGCATGTCTACTATTTTTAAACTCCAACATATAGATGAGAAAACTGAAACTTATCCAGAGTAATGATCATAACTAATAAAAGGTAAAGCAGAGCCCACAGGGTGACAGGTTTCAGTAACAATAGAATATAGTAAATGTTCAGGATTATAATTTTTTTAAGGGCCTTCTTCTAAGGTGATCTCTAAACGTCTTAAAATGGACCCCAGGCTCTTCCACATTCCATGAGCCAAACTGCTCATATTAAAGGCCCAGAACTGAGCATTATTCTTCAGAGGGAAGGGACTGGCCAGATGCCAGTTTTTCTTTGTTTTTCTTTTTTCTCTAATGAACATAAGGTGCTTAATGAGGAGTGGTGATGAAAAAAATGATTTCTAGATTTTCCCCAATCTAGCCCCATGAACACAACCCCCACCCCGACCCATCACTGAATTTATTAATCTCTGGCAAAGGCATCTGCCACCCATGCAATAGGCTAAAGACTGTCACATAATTCAAGTTTCTCTTAGTTGTGTATGTTATTCATGACTCTCTAAAACAATCCCAATCATAAAA
>NW_007728698.1:185849-188745 GCF_000696425.1 Galeopterus variegatus | reverse complement strand
TCAAGTTTCTCTTAGTTGTGTATGTTATTCATGACTCTCTAAAACAATCCCAATCATAAAAAATGACTGTCGCCAGCACACTGGATGATTAGAGATAACACGTGGGTACCTTTTGTCCTTCACAGAGCTGTGCGACTTCAACTTCTCACAGAATTTCTTTACCTGCGCTGCTACTCCAGCACCCTGCTCTCCAATTCTCTGAATCCCCTTTGAAGATGCTGAGCCATCTGCTCGAGATGAACAGTGAATAATAAGATGAAAACATCCCTCATATAACTTTAGTGCTCCTTTGTGCCGCTGTCCATCAGTTGGTGGGGGTTCTACTTCTGCCAAAGGCTACATAAAAGAAGAGCAGACAGCTAAATTCTCCTCTCTTTGCTCATCCACTAACGCTTAAAGCGATAATAAAATGGACATTTATTCTCCACGACAGCTCAGTTGAAATGTTGTGATGTTTTTGGTGACTTCTGAAGGGTAATGGGAAATGAGTGCCACCTGTTTATGATGTGCCATTGGGGAGATGGCACTTCTGAGATGAATTCCACTTCAATTGTCACATCCTTTGTTTGAGGATAGGTTGTTCTCTGGGAGAACAGCTGATTCCTTAGCATATGAAACAAACAGACCCTGGTTCACACAATTCATTTGCTTCATCTGTCTGTACAGTCAGTGCTTGGCAGTCTAGTCTTTTTGGCCCAGGGATCAGTGTAGATTACAAAGAAGGCTCAAATAAAGGGGTTGGTTGATTGCAGGTGGGCCAATTGTGTTAAGGATGAAAGCCTTTTGATAACTGCTCCCTTTCTCTTTGCCAAATGAATTTTTGATTGTGCTATTTGTAGATTTTCTTTAATTGTTTTAGCTGATTTCACTTCCATGCCTTTGTTGGGGACTGAGAAGAGTTGCAACTAGCACTAATTGATACTTACTATGTGCCAAACACTGTGCCGAGATAATAAGTATATATTAACTTATTTACTCTTTACAACACCTACATAAATCAGGTTACCGGTCTCCTTATATTAACACATTATGTATTGGAGCTCCTGAGTCCTTATCTGCTTTCAAGTTTGAATGGATAGAAAGGAATACACAGCGAGTAGTCACCTTCTCTAAGCATACCATATTCTTACAGCAGGTGTAAGTTCTATAGGTACACATTGGAGATGATTTTTATTTATTATTGTCCTATCTGGGGCTGGGCATGATTCTAAGTCAACTCAGCTGAGACAATTAAAGCTTATTCAGAATAATGAACATACCTGATAAGTGGTAAAGCAGAACCCTCAGAAGTGACAGGCCACCCTTTTCCTTTTTAACCACAATCACTGGGTATCTCAGTTCTCTGTTTCAGGGAAATTGTCACAGAAAGGGCTTAGAAACCTCTCAGTGCAGAGAGAGGTTACTCAAATTGGATGGTCAATCACTGATAACATCTTATATGGGATGCCTTCTTTAGACAACAATGAAAATGCAGATAGTAGACCCTTCCACAGGTAAAACTTCTAGGGCTGTCCATGAGGATAGTTTGACCTGGAGCAAAGGCTTGGCTCTCGTGCATGTCCCTGGTGCTGGACATGAATGACACTCACTCAGGCAGAGGCTGGGTGGTCACAGATGTTCTCTGCTTCTCCATATTCTACTCCATCATGTCCATCAGACCCTCCCCATATTACTGTGCACCAGGACAATCTTTATACTTTTCTAGAAGTTCCTTTTCAACTCTCTTCATTTGTTCAATCAATCCCTTGCTTGTCAATAAACTTTTTTCCTCTGGGATTTTGCCTTTTGATCTATAAAACAGGAAAAGCAATGGAACAGAAGTGTAAGACCAACCATAACATCTCCTCTAAGTAAGGCTTGTCTTTCACAATTTCAGCTTCTAGAATGGGCTCTTGGAGCTTACTTTGAAAGACTAATGCTAAATATTGTTTGTTTCTCTTTGTCGTCCTCCTACAGCAACAATTATTTTTGAGTCTTTGATGCTCAGGAGGTATGCAATAAGAGAAGGTGGCAGACAAGAAAGTTTATAAAATGGCCAGGGAAGAGCTGGCCGGGCAGATTATCACTCCACCGCACCCTGGGCTCCACCCCAGTAAACTTCCTGTTACAGGGAGGCAGATACCATCTCTGCGGCCATCAGTTCAGAAAAACGCCTAACTGATTTCTGATTAGGAAAAGTGTGATCAGAGCGCTCCTGAGCTCGCTTGAACCTGCTGGAGAGCTGACCGCAGGCAGGCGCCAGAGTTGGTCTGCGCCGGGGGGATTCAAAGAGGAACTGTGTGCTGCGGACTCCTCACCCGAGGAGCTCATGCTCCCGTGTAGGAGATAAGACAAGCAAACAGATAACTGCAACAACAGGAGGAAGGTGAATAATCCCGAGAAAGCCCTATACAGTGCTGCAAAGCCACCCAGAGTGACTAGCGGAAACCTGAAAGACCTCCTGGGCGGGGCGGTGCGGAGCAGGGTCTTGAAGGCCCAGACGAGGGTTGCAGAAGACACGCCCCAGCCTAGTCAAGATCGCACAGAGCAGGGAATAGGGTCAAACCTGTGCACAGTGAAACCCCCTGCCAAAATGAATAAACATCCAAAAAAAGATACCAGAAACACAAAACACCAAGAAAGTACACCACCAAAAGTTAATAAATCTCAAACTCTAGATCCTATAGAACAAGAAGCCCTTAAAATGAATGACAAGGAATTTTGAGTGATAATTCTAAAGAAACTGAATGAGATACAAGAAAACACAGCTAGACAGCATGATGAAACAAGGAAAAGTATACAGGAAATTTCCTGAAAGAGGAAATGCACAAGGAAATCAATGTCCTAAAAAAAATATGGCAGAACTTGCCTAACTGAAGAAGTTATTCAGCGAAATAAAAAACACAATGGAGAGTTT
>NW_007728698.1:184360-185029 GCF_000696425.1 Galeopterus variegatus | reverse complement strand
ACAAACAAAAACTGCAGGAGTTCACCACCACACAACCACCCTTACAAGAAATTCTCAAGGGAGTACTGGGATTGATTCCTGAAAAATAACTACCACAGCTATAAAAATTCAAGTAAAATTAAAACCCACTAGTATAATAAAAATGACAATCATGAAAAGAAAACAAACAAACAAAAACACTATCTACAACCTAAGGAACCAACAAACACAGAAAACAAACAGCAAAGTAGAAAGCAAGGAACAAAAGACATCTAAGACAACCAAACAACCAATAAAATGCTAGGAATGAATCAACACCTTTCAATAACAACTCTTAATGTAAAAAGCTTAAATTCCCCAATCAAAAGACAAAGATTGGCTGACTGGATTAGAAAGGAGTACCCAACTATATGCTGCCTACAAGAGACCCACCTCACCCATAAGACTCAAATAGACTAATAGTGAAAGGATGGAAAAAGATCTTCCATGCAAACAGAACAAAAAAACGAGCCGGAGTAGCTATTCTCATATCTGACAAAATAGACTTTAAACTAAAAACCATAAAAAGAGACAATGAGGGGCACTACATAATGATAAAAGGACTGACACATCAAGAAGACATAACAATGATAAATATGTACGCACCCAATGTTGGAGCAGCCAGATTTATAAAACAAACTCTATTAGACC
>NW_007728698.1:182628-183482 GCF_000696425.1 Galeopterus variegatus | reverse complement strand
ACTCTGAACGATAAATGTTGGCGAGGTTGCGGAGAAAAAGGAACTCTCATACATTGTTGGTTGGACTGCAAAATGGTCCAGCCTCTATGGAAAATGGTATGGAGGTTCCTCAAACAGTTGCAGACAGATTTACCATATGACCCAGCTATCCAACTGCTGGGAATATACCCAAAGGAATGGAAATCATCAAGTCGAAGGTATACCTGTTCCCCAATGTTCATCACAGTGCTCTTTACAATAGCCGAGAGTTGGAACCAGCCCAAAGGTCCATCATCAGATGAGTGGATACGGAAAATGTGGTATATNCCAATAGTCAACATGCAGAAAGAGAAATCAAGAAAGCCTGCCTATTTACAATAGCCATCCCCAAAATAAAATACTTAGGAATCAAGCTAACCAAGGATGTGAAAAATCTCTATAATGAGAATTACAAACCACTGCTGAGAGAAATTAGAGAGGATAAAAGAAGATGGAAAGATATCCCATGTTCTTGCTTTGGAAGAATAAACATAGTGAAAATGGCCATACTACCCAAAGTGATATACAAATTCAATGCAATCCCCATCAAAATTCCAATGACATTTTTCTCAGAAATGGAAAGAACTATCCAGACATTTGTATGGAATAACAAAAGACCACACATAGCCAAAGAAATGCTGAGCAAAAAAAAATATATATAGCTGGACGCATACACTACCTGACTTTAAACTTTACTACAAAGTTATAATAACCAAAACAGTATGGTACTGGCATAAAAACAGACACACTGATCAATGGAATAGAATAGAGAATCCAGAAATCAACCCACACACCTACAGCCATCTGATCTTTGATAAGGGCACCAAGCCTATACA
>NW_007728698.1:142860-181752 GCF_000696425.1 Galeopterus variegatus | reverse complement strand
AGGTTTCGGTGATTGGCCATAATAATCAACCACATTTTATATTGACAAAATAAAAATTTAAAGGAAAAAAAAACATATTTTAAAGTAATACTTTCATATACTATGAAAGACCCAGGTAAAATATAACTCTTTCTAAACTTCATCTTCCATCTTCCATCAATTTAAGTCATATAATCACACATATTTACACACTATGATGTTTACTTTTTTCTCCAAAGTTTTTGCAACAGTGGATTAGCAGCTCATTTTTTCCATCTATGTTTTTTTCTTTCATCCTAAGTCTTATTTTCTAACCTGAGTATAAATATCTAAAAGACTAGGACCAGAGCTTACATTCAATTTTCCATGCAACATAGTCTCTACTTACTAATATTTAAAAACTACTCATCAACTTCTTTCTAGTATCGAGAGAAAATGGAGTCTTAAGTGATGTCTCCTTTGTCCAATAATTCAAAAAATATTTATAAGGTACAAACTATGTGCCCGGTGCTGAGTGGGGGCTCTAGGATACCATGGTAACCGGAGCTGGAGATTTTGCTTTGAACTTTGTACTCTGATATACAGTATTTCTGAAATGTCATAGGTAACCCTTTTGTAAGTTTGGAAGTTGTGTTAAACTGATGCATACAGTGAAATAGGGCAAAAATACAGAAATAAATTGTCAGATGCTACCATTTACTTCAAAGGATAGAAGAGCTTTTACTGTTGTGTGTAAAGTGCTAATTGGAAGAACTCTTACAACTGGGCCAAAGCAATGTCGTGATGAATTAGGACCATTAACAAGGTTGATTATTCCCCAATTCCACAGGACAGCTGTAATATCTAGGCACTCGGGGGCTTGAACTTACTAATGTGATGTGGACTCAATTTTCTCTACAAACATTGCCAAGATCTGAATTTAAGCTTCAATATTTCAGCTAGCAATCTACACCTAGACGCCAGAGGACAATCCACAGTAATTCAGAATCAACAAAGCGTAAATAGTTTAAATAATGAATGACTCAATTTTCTCTACAAACATTGCCAAGATCTGAATTTAAGCTTCAATATTTCAGCTAGCAATCTACACCTAGACACCAGAGGACAATCCACAGTAATTCAGAATCAACAAAGCGTAAATAGTTTAAATAATGAATGAATTTCTACCAATACAAACCAATGGCGATAATCTTTCTTAGCCCCCTAAATATTTAATGTATCCGATTATGTTTCTCTTCATGTTATAACCAGAGAATAAACTTGGAAAAAAAGCCAAACTATTATGTGTGAGAAGTGACTATGAAGTAATGGTACTTGTTCCTTGTAAGGCTTAAGGGAATTTTAACTGTAGTATATCTTTTTTTAAAAAAGGATTAGAATTTATTTGACATGATAGGATGAATTAAGGAAATTTTGATAATGAGTTACTTTCTCCCATGTCCAAAAGGATGGAATTTAGGTCTTCTGCAATAATGACTTGTTCTGAAAATATAACCCCAGACAAGTCAGCTGCTTTACCTGTGTCTTCCTTTAATCAATAGAAAAACAAGAACATATTACTTAGTTTCACTTTATTGCCATGGATACTATGATTACTAAGGGTTGTGTAATAATCATTACAAATTAGAAATCCTATAAAATGGAAAATGACCATATTATGTAGAATCAAATTATATCACTTTTTGGTATGGGCATGTATTAAATAATGTCAAGGCAGAGATATGCAAAAGTTAATGTAATGGGGCTTCTAGTTTTAGCTCCAGCATGTAAAGAGCTTGGAAGTTGTCACTCTCATCCTTAAAACAAAAACAAACTTGGACAAACTGAAAACCAACAACTTTTGTTGAATTTGCCAGAGAACTGAGGTTGCAGAATGAATGACCTCCCCCAAATCTGGAGAGACAAGCAATCTGGAGAGATACAGTTCAAGAAAATTGCTTACCTGGAAAAGAAGCTGATGAAATCCATAAGGTGGTAGGAATACTTAAATGATTACTCTGATGAATTACTGGAAGCTGAGTCCAGGCTATATTCAGTGTTAGAAATTGCTGGTTGTTAGAGCCCCAGGGGACTCCCCTTCCCACACACATACACATACATACATAGGCTTTCATTTCAGGACTCCCTTGTGTTCCTGTGGTAAGGATTTGATCCTCTCATGGTTCTGTTTGGGGCAGGGGAAGATAAAGGGTGTTGATGGAGGGATGAATAGCCATCTGGCAATTGGCCCAGACATGTCTCTCTCTAAAAAAAGGGCTAATTTCCAGGGGAGAGGAATTCTCTAGAGGATAAATCTTTCAATTCCTCCTAACTTTATTTACAGAGTCAAAGCACTCCAAATCAAAATTTCAGCAAGAGTTTTTCTTGATATTGTCAAACTGATTCTATAATTCACACGGTAAGGCACAGAACTTAGAGTAGCCAATATAATTATGAAAAAGAACAAAGTTGGAAATCTGATTTCAAAATTTATCTTAAAGCCACTAAAATCAAGACATTATACTGTGTAAAGAATAAACGTATTGATCAACAGAACAAAATAGAGAGCTCAAAAACAGATTCACCCATATTGTCAACTAATTGTTAGGTCCAGCCAGTTAGTTCACTTGGGAGAGTGTGGTGCTGATAATGAGACAGGATGGGGAAGGGACTCGGCCCCTCAGTTCAACTCTTTGCCCCTATTTTTAAAGAATCCAGCACACCCAGTTAAGCTATTTTTACAAACTAAGATACATAAGTTTTTTAACCAAAGCTGCCCCCCAGGCAGTTAGCCCAACTCTCAAATGCACACAAAGCTTCAAAGTGACCACTATAGTGACTGTCCAGTGGTGGTAGTACTAAGCATCAACACAATCTTAGAACTACTGAGCAGGTGCAAGGACCAAAGCCCTAGCTGAGAATGCACTCATGCCACAGCCAGAAAGAACAGACTGGGCCACCTCCAGAGGCACAGAATGATGATGCTGACCCTCACCCCTTGCCCTTTAAAGGACCCTGAACAGCTCCTCTTGGGGAGCTAGCTTTCCTCTTGCTACCTCCCTTATGCATAAGCTCTCTTCTCTTAAAATAAAGCATTGGTTGCTTTACTGCTAGGTGCATTGTTCATTTCTATGACTTTGAGACCCAAGAACCTTGTCTAGTAACAATAACACCAAAGTAAAGGGTTTGGATTCCTGAACTGGAAAGTCACCAAAAAAAAAAAAAAAAAAAATTAAGAAAACCTAATTGTTGATATAGGCGCAAAGGCAATTTAGTGGAAAAAGGATGATGTTTTTAACAATTGGAACTGACCTCCATATACAAAAATAATGAACCTAAACAGAGACCTTACAACTTTCACAAAACATGACTCAAAATGGATCAGAGACCCAAATGTTAAATGCAAATCTATAAAACTTCTAGAAGAAAACATAGAAGGAAATCTGTATAAACTGGGGTTTGAAGATGTTACTGATATAACACCAAAGGCATAATCCATGAAAGAAAAATTTGGTATGTTGAACTTTAAATTTAAACTTTAATTTTTTTTAATTAAAAAACATTTGCTTTGAAAAAGAAACTGTTAAGAGAATAAAAACACAAGTCACAAGCAGGGAGAAAGTATTTGCCAAATACATATTCAACAAAAGACTTTATCTAGAATGTACAAAGAACTCCTAATATTCAACTATTAGAAAACAAACAACCAGATTAATAAGTGGGCAAAAGATCTAAATAGACACTTCAGAAAAGAAGATACACAGATGGCAAATGATCATATGAAAAGATGTTCAACATAATTTTTTATTATGAATATGCAAATTAAAACAATAATGAAATGCAACCACAGATCTATTGGAATGCTAAAATCAAAAACTTTGACAATGCCACCTGCTGGCTAAGATGCAGAGAAACCAAAATTCTCATTCCTTGATAGTGTGAATGAAAAGTGATACAAAAAATTTGGAAGACATTTTGGCAATTTCTTACAAAGATAAACATAGTATTACCACATGACTAAGCATTTTCACTCCTATGTATGTATCCATCTGAAAATGAGTAGAAAACTTATGATCACACATAAGCCTGCATGCAAATACTTTTAGCAACTATGTTCATGCTTGCCAAAACATGGAAGCAACAACCGTGCCTTTCAATAGGTGAATTTATAAAAAAAACTCTGGAACCTTGTATTAGTTCATTTGTGTTGCTTATAACATAATACCTGAAATTAGGTAATTTATAAATAAATAAAATTTATTTCTAATACTCTTGGAGGCCAGAAAATCGAAAGTCCAGTTAACACATCTGTTAAGGGCCTTTTACTTGGTGATAACTCTCCACAGTATTGCAAGGTGTCACATGGCGAATGGGCTGAGCAAGACAGCTAACCTCCTCACTTGCACTCTTTTTAAAGCCATCAAAACCACTCCCTTTGCTCCATGAATAGATAAATCCATTCACAAAAGCACATCCTCACAGTCTAATCACCTCTTAAAGGCCTCACCTTTCAATTACCAAATTGGATTTCCCATGATCTTAACACTGTTAAAGTGGTGATTAAGTTTCATTACATGAACTTTTGGGAGACACATTCAACCTATAGCAAATCTCTATATAATGAAACATTATTCAGTAATAAAAAGGAAAGAATTTTTAATCCACACAATAATGTGGATGAATCTTAAATGTATGTTGCTAAGTGAAATAATCCAATCTGAAAAGGCTATATACTGTATGAATCCATTTATATAACATTATAGAAATGGAAAAACTGTAGAGATGGGAAACAAGTTTATGGTTACCAGGGACTGAGAGTTTGGGGAGTGTGAAATTGAGGAAGCTCGTGGAATTTTTTTAGGAATACATTATTCTGTATGCTATTGTAGTGGTAGATACATGATACCATGAATTTGTCAAAATACATGAAATCTTACATCATAAAAAGTGAGTGCTAATAAATGCAAATTAGAAGAAAATAATGTTAGGACATTGAAGGATCCCAACATAGAATTCAGACTGTGATAAAATAATCTAACTGTATTACAAATGCAAGGCATTGCTTCACTGAAGGGGGTTAGGAAAAAGATGCTGATTTCAGTAATTTGGGAAATAAGTAGAAACTATAACACTAAAGACAAAAGGAACTGGGCATAAGCACTGTACTATCGTTAATCAAGTGCCCCCCACCATGCGGATACAGGTTAACAGCTCTGAAACCATGCTACATTTATTCTGGGACCAAACAAAAAAATGATTCAATCATCTGGGGTTAAATGGATAGTGAATGGTGAAATTCACGTTTTTCATTGTTCGACTGGGACATTAAAGGTACACAAAGGTTGAAGGCTAGAATGAGCCGTGTGGCAATGGCTCTAGAGTTTGAGACATCAGTTTGAACACATGCTTAGCACATTATTTAGTTGGTTACATATAGAAATAGTCATAGATATTTGTGTGTGCACACGTTGATATGCACTCATATATTTCCTATTTCTGTCCACTGAGTGGGTCTAGAAGGAAAGACACATTCATTGCAACGAACACATCCTTCACCCATATCATGGTTTCTAATACAATTCTCCAATAACAGAAACCAACTCTCCTTGGAGAGATGGTTGATTCTGGAGCTTGAGAAGATGGTGATTCTAGATCTTGGGGAGGAAATATTCAAAATGAGCCTCAAGTCTGTTGTAGTGCCAGGAAGTGCTCAAACAACTAAAGTGAGGGGGTCTGTCAAAGGATCATAGAAGTCAATGGAAAGAGCCCCCAACAGACAAAACTGGAATTTGTGCAACAAAATAAATAATATGGTCTTATATTATAATCTAAAGTATAAAATAAATGTTTATGAGTCCATACTGATATAGACAAATGATTAAATAAGTAAGTAAATAAATAGAAGAGAGTAGACAAATCTCCCATACAGAAAAATTTGAAATAGTTTATGGAGATTCTTAACTTTCAGGGAGGTGGAGTATAACTCTCTACTCCTGAAGTGTAAGATTTGTATAGTAACTTCCTTCTAATGACTATGTATGGAAAGAGGAAAAAAACTGAGTAACTTTAAAGTAGATAAAACTGACAAACACTACCTCAGCCAGGTGAACAAGGTTAACATTGTTAGTAATAATTCACATTGATAGCAGGTAACCTTGATACGATGTGAAGCAAATTACACTTTACCTCTGGGGTTTCCCTCCCCCAAACAATAATCTCTGTCTAACTATGAGAAAAATATCAGAGAGACCAAACTGAGCGATATTCACCAAAACACCTGACTAATACTTTTTAAAACTGCCAAGGTCATAAAAAACAATGAAAATTGGAGAAATTGTCACATCTAAAGAGACGTGACAACTATATGTAATGTGATATCTTGAATGGAATCCTGGAACGGGAAAGAGCATTAGGAAAAAAACTAAGAAAATGTCAATGCAGAATGGACTTCAGATAATAACAATAATGAATATTGGTTCGTTAGTGTGACAAACATACCATAGAGATATTAATTATAGGGGGAAACTGAGTGCAGGTATATGGGAACATTCTTGCAACTTTTCTGTATATCCAAAACTATTCTGAAATGAAAATTTATTAATGATTTAAAAAAAACTTAAAGTGATGAGGCTCAAATGAACACGTCATGTCAGCCACTACCCCACCTTCATAATTATGCTAACTCTTGAGTAGGAAAAGAACCCATCAGACTCTAGCCACAGCCCTTGCTTGATGGGATTGGGAAATACTGAACTCTGAGTCAGCCCCACAACAAGGTACAGTGTTTTATGCTTGCTCTCAACAGCCACGGCATTTCACATAAATGACTGCAAAGATCTCCCTATCACCTACGTTTGGAGATAAAGAATAGAAAGACATGATCCCATGCCATAATTGCTTGGTCTCTTTTCCAGGCCACTGTGTTAAGTGAGGCCAGAGGGCTCCCCATCTTCCAAGAGGTGGGGAGCACTAATTTTCTATCTTCTAACCTTTGTCCCTTTTTCATCACCAACAAGGTACAGTGTTTTATGCTTGCTCTCAACAGCCACGGCATTTCACATAAATGACTGCAAAGATCTCCCTATCACCTATGTTTGGAGATAAAGAATAGAAAGACATGATCCCATGCCACAATTGCTTGGTCTCTTTTCCAGGCCACTGTGTTAAGTGAGGCCAGAGGTGGGGAGCACTAATTTTCTATCTTCCAAGAGGTGGGGAGCACTAATTTTCTATCTTCTAACCTTTGTCCCTTTTTCATCACCCTATCATGAACCCTCAAATTCATAGATAAAGACTTTACTCCCCTCTATGAGGGTTTGGTAGCATCGAGCTGAAATGAACTTCGGGGGTGAAAAACAAGATAGCAACTTCTCTTGGGGTGGGGTCGTGGCCTTGGCCATGGGTCAGAGTAGCATATGTTATCTGTCATTTCCTTGGTGTGTTTCACAGAAAAATCTCTTATTTATATTTCTGTTGGGGGCCCCAGAATACTTGGGAATGGTGACACATTAACCCCAGAATACAACTTTATTCAAATTTGCCTCATCCTTTTATTTCTCAATGGTCAAGTCTCATAGCAACTAAAAATATCAAAAAGGCTTCCATTTAATGCTTTTTTAAATGCCTTACATTTGAAGATTGCATGATAGCTTTTAAATCATTTTTACATATATAATTTGATTATCACAGAATCATCCAGTGAAGTAATACATCCTGAAATTCACACTTTAGAGTTGTGTAAGCTGAAGTTAAAAGGGGTTAATTGAGACCATTGTCCTTATTTCCACTGAGAAAAAAGTTTCTCTAGCATTCTGTCAAGCACAATCATTTTTATGTGGCTTCTACAGAGGGATAAAAATTGAGGCCCTTAAGGAACCCTGGAGCAGCTGACACAAGTGGGTTCCTTATCAATTTACCAGACAGCAAACAGTGCTAAAAATGATGTCAATGAATTGTATTTTCCCTTAAGTTTTTACAAATGTTCACTCAATACATGATGAAAATGCAGTATTTGAATAAGCAGAAAATTCTAACTCCTCTGCACCCTCCAAAAAAACCCAAAAACTTAAAACAGTTGAAGTGCTTATCACATTATTGAAAATATCTTAAATATCTTTTGACAAGAGGTTTAGGAATTGCTGTTAGTGAACAATTTTTAGATGAAGAATCCATGAAAATTATACTATCGAAGTTAACAGTATATTTCTAAGCTTTGTAAATTTGTTTTGGGGGTATAAAACGTTATGAACGATGCAGTAGCTTTAGTATCTTATTGGCAAAAGCCTAGGGAATAAATCCCAGGAGCATATAATCAGTTCAACTTTGTTTTTAGTACTGAAACTTCAAGAGGTGTAATCACTGAACTGCTTCCCTGGACCTCAGTGCTTGAACAGGATAAAAATACAATGTAGCATGAAAACACTATCAATGAAGCTGGGGAGATCTTGTTTTGAATGTTCCTGTGTCATTTCACACTGCATTAAATAAGGACAGCATAATTCTGTATTCCTTTATTAGTCATTGACTCTATGTTTCTAAAATTTTCTAATGGCCAAAGTTTAAAAATATAGCAAGCATCATCCCCACATTTATTACATAGCAATTGAATAATAACCACATCTCATGATTAACATCTGAAATTTGCATCCAATTAACTAAAACTCTTATTTTAAGTATGACTATTTTAAGTAAAACTTAAAATTACTTTATATCTTTAAGATTTGTTTCTTAATTTAATGTAAATTAATTTCTGTGACATTAGTCAAGTTACTTATCCAGTTATAAACTCACTTTAAGGATAAAGATGATCTTTAAGATCCCTTTCACTTATAAGACTTGAAATACTAAATCTTGGTAAAAAAGACCTATGTCATTTGCTGTTTAGAAGAAAAACTTACATAGTGTACTTGTAGTAATTTTCATTAAAATTCATTATTTTATACTAAAATAAGGTGGATTATATTATGTAGTATACAATGTTAAATTATTATGATATGTAAAAGTTTTCTTGTCAATGACCACTTATGACCAAATCCATGTGCACTCTCCTGGTGTTAGTGACACTTTAAGTTTTGTCCTTGTTTAAGGTGTTTTGGTGGGAAAACTTCAAGAACTCTGAGTTACTATATCTAAAAATGTGACAATCAGCTTTCTATCTCATGAATATTCATAGCCAATAAAAAATTCAATCAGTAGATTGAATTTATAAAAAAAGTAAAATAAAAATGTTCTACACTAGGCTCATAAAAGTGATGACCATTATAACTATTGAAAGATAATATTAAGATCCTATTAAGCTTACATAGGTAGTACTGAGCACAGTATTTCTGGAGCAATTAGAGAAATACAAACTCTAACAAAGTGGCAGAATGAGAAATGACAGCGGCATGGTGTCTTGTCACTCTCCACATACATCCCCATTGCTTATCTTGAATACCTTTTTGAAAATATTTTACTTACACATTGAGTTCTAGATCTAGGAATCTGATTTATTTTAATCTTCTGCTGTGCCAATATAATAAAAATAGAACAATTTAATTCTATCCATCCCATCTAAGATTTCAGTGTTAATTAAAAAATAAGAAAATCAAATTAAAACAAAGAAAGAAACAAAAAGCCCACAGCTCTGTCCTAACCCACATACAGCTGTACATGGAAGCTCAGGTAAAGGAGGTAACTGTCGTACCATTTAACCACAAGTCTGAGGAGGATGGGTCAGAACGTGTAACTCTCCAGGGCAATGTTGCATCAGACATACTGTCACCATGCAGTTTTGTTTCATGAAAGGTTATGCCAGCCCTGCAGAAAGGCTAAGAGAAAGACTCCTGTATAGCCTCCCTTCCTTCCTCTGATTCCCTACCACACTTCCCATATCTACTCTTTGAAACATTTTTCCTTAGTCTTTTTTCCCATAATCCCATTCACCAAACAGTAGTTTAGTACATGGTGTATCCTGTCTTCTCTTCCTCCTAGAAAAGACAGATTAGAATTAGGATTAATGTCACCTACAAATTTCCGTGCATAATCTCATCTCTAATCAGCCCATTTCCCTGCTACACAATAAGTTCTAAAGTGAGATCTACTGAGGTCTGGTTCCGTAGGGTATANGGACAAGGTACAGTGTTTTATGCTTGCTCTCAACAGCCACGGCATTTCACATAAATGACTGCAAAGATCTCCCTATCACCTACGTTTGGAGATAAAGAATAGAAAGACATGATCCCATGCCATAATTGCTTGGTCTCTTTTCCAGGCCACTGTGTTAAGTGAGGCCAGAGGGCTCCCCATCTTCCAAGAGGTGGGGAGCACTAATTTTCTATCTTCTAACCTTTGTCCCTTTTTCATCACCCTATCATGAACCCTCAAATTCATAGATAAAGACTTTACTCCCCTCTATGAGGGTTTGGTAGCATCGAGCTGAAATGAACTTCGGGGGTGAAAAACAAGATAGCAACTTCTCTTGGGGTGGGGTCGTGGCCTTGGCCATGGGTCAGAGTAGCATATGTTATCTGTCATTTCCTTGGTGTGTTTCACAGAAAAATCTCTTATTTATATTTCTGTTGGGGGCCCCAGAATACTTGGGAATGGTGACACATTAACCCCAGAATACAACTTTATTCAAATTTGCCTCATCCTTTTATTTCTCAATGGTCAAGTCTCATAGCAACTAAAAATATCAAAAAGGCTTCCATTTAATGCTTTTTTAAATGCCTTACATTTGAAGATTGCATGATAGCTTTTAAATCATTTTTACATATATAATTTGATTATCACAGAATCATCCAGTGAAGTAATACATCCTGAAATTCACACTTTAGAGTTGTGTAAGCTGAAGTTAAAAGGGGTTAATTGAGACCATTGTCCTTATTTCCACTGAGAAAAAAGTTTCTCTAGCATTCTGTCAAGCACAATCATTTTTATGTGGCTTCTACAGAGGGATAAAAATTGAGGCCCTTAAGGAACCCTGGAGCAGCTGACACAAGTGGGTTCCTTATCAATTTACCAGACAGCAAACAGTGCTAAAAATGATGTCAATGAATTGTATTTTCCCTTAAGTTTTTACAAATGTTCACTCAATACATGATGAAAATGCAGTATTTGAATAAGCAGAAAATTCTAACTCCTCTGCACCCTCCAAAAAAACCCAAAAACTTAAAACAGTTGAAGTGCTTATCACATTATTGAAAATATCTTAAATATCTTTTGACAAGAGGTTTAGGAATTGCTGTTAGTGAACAATTTTTAGATGAAGAATCCATGAAAATTATACTATCGAAGTTAACAGTATATTTCTAAGCTTTGTAAATTTGTTTTGGGGGTATAAAACGTTATGAACGATGCAGTAGCTTTAGTATCTTATTGGCAAAAGCCTAGGGAATAAATCCCAGGAGCATATAATCAGTTCAACTTTGTTTTTAGTACTGAAACTTCAAGAGGTGTAATCACTGAACTGCTTCCCTGGACCTCAGTGCTTGAACAGGATAAAAATACAATGTAGCATGAAAACACTATCAATGAAGCTGGGGAGATCTTGTTTTGAATGTTCCTGTGTCATTTCACACTGCATTAAATAAGGACAGCATAATTCTGTATTCCTTTATTAGTCATTGACTCTATGTTTCTAAAATTTTCTAATGGCCAAAGTTTAAAAATATAGCAAGCATCATCCCCACATTTATTACATAGCAATTGAATAATAACCACATCTCATGATTAACATCTGAAATTTGCATCCAATTAACTAAAACTCTTATTTTAAGTATGACTATTTTAAGTAAAACTTAAAATTACTTTATATCTTTAAGATTTGTTTCTTAATTTAATGTAAATTAATTTCTGTGACATTAGTCAAGTTACTTATCCAGTTATAAACTCACTTTAAGGATAAAGATGATCTTTAAGATCCCTTTCACTTATAAGACTTGAAATACTAAATCTTGGTAAAAAAGACCTATGTCATTTGCTGTTTAGAAGAAAAACTTACATAGTGTACTTGTAGTAATTTTCATTAAAATTCATTATTTTATACTAAAATAAGGTGGATTATATTATGTAGTATACAATGTTAAATTATTATGATATGTAAAAGTTTTCTTGTCAATGACCACTTATGACCAAATCCATGTGCACTCTCCTGGTGTTAGTGACACTTTAAGTTTTGTCCTTGTTTAAGGTGTTTTGGTGGGAAAACTTCAAGAACTCTGAGTTACTATATCTAAAAATGTGACAATCAGCTTTCTATCTCATGAATATTCATAGCCAATAAAAAATTCAATCAGTAGATTGAATTTATAAAAAAAGTAAAATAAAAATGTTCTACACTAGGCTCATAAAAGTGATGACCATTATAACTATTGAAAGATAATATTAAGATCCTATTAAGCTTACATAGGTAGTACTGAGCACAGTATTTCTGGAGCAATTAGAGAAATACAAACTCTAACAAAGTGGCAGAATGAGAAATGACAGCGGCATGGTGTCTTGTCACTCTCCACATACATCCCCATTGCTTATCTTGAATACCTTTTTGAAAATATTTTACTTACACATTGAGTTCTAGATCTAGGAATCTGATTTATTTTAATCTTCTGCTGTGCCAATATAATAAAAATAGAACAATTTAATTCTATCCATCCCATCTAAGATTTCAGTGTTAATTAAAAAATAAGAAAATCAAATTAAAACAAAGAAAGAAACAAAAAGCCCACAGCTCTGTCCTAACCCACATACAGCTGTACATGGAAGCTCAGGTAAAGGAGGTAACTGTCGTACCATTTAACCACAAGTCTGAGGAGGATGGGTCAGAACGTGTAACTCTCCAGGGCAATGTTGCATCAGACATACTGTCACCATGCAGTTTTGTTTCATGAAAGGTTATGCCACCCCTGCAGCAAGGCTAAGAGAAAGACTCCTGTATAGCCTCCCTTCCTTCCTCTGATTCCCTACCACACTTCCCATATCTACTCTTTGAAACATTTTTCCTTAGTCTTTTTTCCCATAATCCCATTCACCAAACAGTAGTTTAGTACATGGTGTATCCTGTCTTCTCTTCCTCCTAGAAAAGACAGATTAGAATTAGGATTAATGTCACCTACAAATTTCCGTGCATAATCTCATCTCTAATCAGCCCATTTCCCTGCTACACAATAAGTTCTAAAGTGAGATCTACTGAGGTCTGGTTCCGTAGGGTATACCTCGAAGGACTGCTGGATTAACAGCTTGGGATAGTGTTTTGTAGTTGTTGTTCTTGTTTTCAACTGTGTTTGGGGCTTTTTAATATTCTACTTATATTTTGAATCAGAGAGAGAATACCAAGGAGAAATTCCCCCCAAGTCATTTAAATATCTAAACTGTTTCAAGTAGCATAGTTGGTCTAGTGTTCCATAGAACATGTTTGGGTAACATTCTCTATACCAGTGGCTTTCATCCTTGGCTGCTTATTGGAATCACTTGGGTAACTTTATTTATCTATTTTTAATTTCTTTTTCTTTTTTTTTTTTTTTTTGGTGGTTGGCTGTTATGGGGATCTGAATCTTCGAGCTTGGTATGACAAGGCTGTGCTCTAACCAACTGAGCTTGGTATGACAAGGCTGTGCTCTAACCAACTGAGCTAACCAGCCAGCCCTGCATGTGGGTAACTCTAAAATCACTGACACCCGTGGTTTACATTCACAAGTTCTGATGCAGTTGGTCAGAAGTGTGATCTGAGTATAAGAACTTTTCAAGGCTCTGCAGATCATTCTCATGTGCATCAAAGATGTAGAACTACAGCTCTAAATCTACCTTCTCATCTTTCCCTCCATCCTCAAAAGAAGGCCTTCCATCATCCCCTCTAATGCTGACTGTGTCCCCTGTACCTAGACACTATCCCATCTTGGCCTCTTTATTTCCACAATAAATTGCCTTAATTTTCAGCACCAAGAGTTTGGAAACTACATAGATTTTTCATAAGGTAAATTTACAGGACTAAACCAAGAAGCCTCTTCTCACCAAGTACCTGTTTCTTCCTTTCTTCTGGTCCTAGATAATTTTCCGTGTACTTGACCTTCTGCTTTTATAAGCAAAGCAATTTGGTCCCATCATGTAAAACCCTTCACAGGGTTTCTCATTCCCTCACTGCACCAAACTTTCAAAGGAGGGATGTGCTTTCTCCATCTCTATTTACTTACTTCTTTCACCATTGCCATCTGATTTCCATTCCCAATTTTGTTTCCAATTTTTTTTTTATCCAAACATAATCCATAGACTAGAATCCATTCTCTTTCATTAATGTATTTTGATCATAGCCTTTTCCTTGACATCTATCTTTTTTGAAAATATTACTTATTTTTTTATTTCTTTAACCTATTTCCTGTGCATTAAGTAGAAAGCTGTTAGTCAATCAACTCTTCTTTTTTTTCATTTTGTTTTTCCAAGGAGAGATAAAGCATTTTTAATTTTTTTTCACTCCCTCAGAGCAGATTTATCACATTAGAACATTACTTCTCTCCCCTGTAGGGCACTGAATCAGAGCACACAGAGAAAAACAAAGAGCCAGCCAAGAAGTAAAGGAAAAAAAAAACTATGAAATGTCTGAGTGAATGTGAACTTCGGGGCTTCTGCTTCCCTTTTACCCAAAAAGCAACAGTGCTCCTTATCCTATAGCTTGCACCAATGTTGGCATCTTGGTTTTAAGCCCGTTGAACCCAACTGCACCTTCAGTTAGAAGGAATCTTCTTGGCAGGCCCTGCTACCAAAAAATGACTAGTCTTAGGTAAGCCTTTTTGCAAAAAACACAATTGGAAGTCTGAGTTTGGGAGCCTGCACCACCCCAGCGAAGCTCCACAGGAGCAATACAGAGCCTTCAGGGAGAGCTGCTGCCCAGGCTGGCTTTGTTTTTCCAAAGAGGCTTTGGTGAGTCCAGTTATCTGGTAAATATCCAGCACTTTACCCTGCAGAATTATGAATTGCCTTCCACCCCAATTAGGTTGGAAGGGGTTTTATAATCCACTTCCTTCCTGAGGCATTGATTGATACTAACTGAAATGAAAAGGGCAACTGACTGGGGCAAGTCATTCAGACCCAGTCTGTAGGCAACCATGCAACTGATCAGGGGATTTGTGATCTGCAGGGTCAGGGCAGCACGGTAGCAATCCTCTTCCAACACCAAATAGTGAATCACATCGTGGATGCTGATGCAGAAGCACCCATCAATGGAAACTCTTCAGACAGCCATTTCATGGCCAAAAGCATGAGGTGCAAGTAGTCTACAGCAGAGCTCTGCGTTTCCCAACTCATGTGGCTAGTCATAAACTCCCCCCGGGCAGCTGAGGACTCCAGGGCTCAGCTGATGGAGCAGCCTAGCACTGGGGGACATGGTGTGTCAGACATAGCAATGCTGTCCAGCTTATTGAACATTTCTGACTCTGTGTCCCCCATTCATGCTCATTCAGCAACCACCTCCCAATTCTTCCAGCATGACTCCCTTGAAATTTCTCTCTGTATATTGCACAGATCCTGCAGGAAAACCCAGTCATCCTCATTCATGTCCACAGGGAGGTCCAACTCCCTTACCAGCCACTGGCCTTCATCTGACAGCTGATACCAGTGGAGGCTCTTAGTGACAGTGTACATGTGCTGAGCCTCCTCAGCTGCCTCCTGCTGTGTGAGCCAGTGGTTGAATTGCATTAGTAAGTGCTCAGCCCATGGCTACCCAGCCCCATAGATTCAAATGTAATTGAAGACTCTGGCATGTTCATGGCTGAGGCCCACAATGGTAGCTGTCTTAGTGTAAAGATCAGTGTCCCCATTCTTCCTGTCCTGCAGTGTCATCCACCTGGAGACTGTGCAGCCATGCATGCCAGCAAAGTGGGCATCTCCAAACACGGCTGCAATCCACAGCTCCTGTGAGTCCATGTCAGCCCCCACAAGGACATACCTTGGTGGGGTCTGCACCATGGCTATCAACTCACTGCCTACTCAGTCAGGAAGGAAGGTAGGAAGTCCTTGGCAAATGGGCTGTCCACATTACAGCTATTACCATTCTTGTGAAGCAGCTTGAAAACCCAGCAGCCAGGGATATCCACGTCTTGTAAGTCCATTACTATGGTGATAGGAGGGCTGGCTGGCTTTGGGGCCACCAGCAGCAGTCAGAGCTGCAGCTTGAAAGTTCTCCATCTTGGACTCTCCCTCCACTTCTAAGCAGCCTAATTCCTCCACCATCTCTGCCAAATGGCACTGTTGTTAGTGAGCAGAAACTCCTTGGCCGCGTCTGCTGCCTGGAGCTCCAGCTGTTGCTTCCCCTGTTTTGAGACAGTGCTTGCTGTACAGGGACTCAATGGTTCTGTAGGGTCAGGCCATCTTGGCCAATTCCAAGGTGGTGCCTACTGGCACCTTAGCCAGGTTGTTCCACTGCCAGGACACCAGGTAACCCCAGCCATGACACTCTGAGTAGTGCAGAAGGAAGACATCCCAGGTCAGTGCCATGAGTTTAGGTGTGACCTGCATCTGCAGGCTGAGGAGGCTGGGGCTCGGGGTCCATTCAGGGTTGTCTAGCTAGGGGCAAAGCTTCCAGCACCACTCAGGGTGTCCAGGAAAGTGCTGGGGCTGCTTGAGCAGGAGTTCTGTGGTCTCCTCCAGCTGTGCAAGCAGGTGCAGGCCATGACATCTTGTTGAAACTCCTCCTTCCCACTGGGGGTGCTGTAGGATCCCCAGGAGCCCTAGTCCCCTCAATGGGTGACATGCTGGCTGCAGCTGCCTCCTTCTTCATTTTTCTTCTTAAAATATTGCAGGCCCCACTCCAGACCCCAGAACCAGTGGTGTTCTTTGTATTTCTCTCCTGAGAGCAGCTGGCAGGTGTCACTGGCCAAGTCCATCGGCGACGTTTTCATCTCCCGCTGGAGCTCCTTGTTGGTGCACTTTGGCTCCACCAGGTAACACTCCCAGTTCTGGTTGACAGACATGTCAGAGAAATCCATCTTCAGCAGGCCAGCAAGAGTCACTGGATGGACACACCTCTCCAAGAAGAGCAGTAGCTACTGCTAGAAAACCTCATGGGTGGCCCCGCACATCCTGGGCACAGTACTGCTTCAGGTCCTGGCAGTTCTCACCAATGTCCTTCATGCTGCCCTTGATGAACAGTTCTCCAGGCTCCTTATCTAAGGGTGGCCCCACACGGAGAGGCTATGCACATCTGCCAGATTGTTGAAACTGCTGATGTCCAGCCAGTCCCGAAATGAAATTGCTGGGCCACTGGCTTTGCTCCGGGACTTCAGGCCTAGCTGTGTGGGGTGCCCAGCCTTGTGCTTGCCCTTCTTGGCTACTATATACAGATGACTGGAAGCTGCTTGGCCCTGAGATGGCCATATGCATGCTCATGGTGTCTGGGCAGTGCATGCGTGAGCCCTAGATCAGGTACTGTCCCTGATAGAGGCTTGGTCAAAAGAAACGTTGTGTCTCACCACTAACTGCTCCTGCCAGTCTCTCTGGGTGGGGCTACCAGCACTGGCAGAGACCTCCCGGGACATGAGGTCAGCTGGCTGGTCCAAAAGTAACGCTCTTCCACCAGTCACCAGCTGTACCTGGAATACCAGATGGAGGGGGATATGGCCATCACCAATGTTGGGCAAGTTCCCTCTGCCAAGCAGACCTTCACATTGAACACCAGGGTCTACTTCCTGGGAATGATCTTTCCCCTAAGGGTGTACTGGGTCCAGCCCTGCCTGCACCAGGCCCAGCTCAGGTGTTGCAGGGGCAGCTAGGCCTGCAATAGTGAACTGGCCACCTCCAGGTAGGGAAGGCTCTACATCTGGGCCAGGAGGCAGAAGTGCTAGTCTAGGCTGCCCCCCTAGAGGGGCGGCAGATGCAGCTCCACTTCAGACAAGGGTGTGGCTGACTGTCCCCAGACCCTTGCTTTTTGCAGGCACACCAGGGCCTCTCTGGGCATCTCCCCTCCATGCCCAAAGATTTGCTTGTGCAGCCCTTTCGAGAGCATCTGGATGTGCAATGGGTGTGCCGCAGATGCCCACTGTCTGAGGACGCCACTTGCTGCTGCTGTGGCTGCAGCTACCAGTTGCTGGGGACAGGAACAGAGATGGAGCTGGAGACCCAGGACCCTGGAGCTGGAACCGACCCCAGCCTGACGGTGGCACTGGTCATCTTCTTCCAGAGCAGGCAGCTCATGGCTGGTGCAGGGAGTCCCCCAGTGGGAGTCAGGGCACCTAGCTTTGGGCTCTGGCTTGGTTGCTTTTACTGGTGGAATAACTTGGAGAGAGACACGTCCTGTCTGTTTTCCTGTCAGTGAAATGGTTCTCACAATGCCTGCCTTCCACCCAAAAATCAGTTTCGAAGGCTGGAAAGTCCAAAGTCCAGGGAACACATCTGGTGAGGGCCTTGTGGGTGGGTGTTGACTCTTCAAACCAACACAGGGTGTCACATGGAGGATGGCTTGAGGAAGAGATAGTCCATCAGCTTTTACATCTAAATATTGGAATTTTTGGGCCAGCCCGGTGGCGCACTGCTACAGTACATGGGCGTGGCGGCGCTCCCGCCCATGGTTCGGATCCCACATACAGACCGGTTCCCGCTCACTGGCTGAGTGAGGTGCGGGTGCGACGCCGAGGGTTGCGATCCTGTTGCCGGTCCTGGTCCGGTACGGGAGCGACATTGAGGGTTGCGATCCGTTGCTGGACACGAAAAAAGACAAAAAGGGAAAAAAAAAAATAAATAAATATTGGAATGTTCTAGATCCTTCATGTCATCTTCATGTTTCCATTAGAATGGGATTTTCCTTTCTTTACAAGAGTAGATTACAGGAATAAACTCTTTTAGTTTCCATTTTCATCTAATTAACTCTTTTTTTTAATAGGGAGATAAGAGATTTATTATTGAGCTTCTGACATTTGAAGGGCTGCTACATTAAGAAGGCAGTGTGTGCCCATCTCTCCCTCTTCGTGCTCCCTCTCCTGCCAGCAAATACGTGCGTGAAGTGGATCTATGATCTCCCATGTCATCAGCTGTAACTTCTCAGCAAAACCAGTTCTTTCCACCAATGGTCATCAAGTTCTAAATGTGGAGAAATAGTAAGAGGCCCCCACTTAGATCATTGACCTAAGCTGCATTCTCCAGTTTAACTTTATCAGATGACCCAGTTCTTTCAAAGTAGTGAACTATTGGGTACTGTCCTGACCATTAGTAATACAGTCAACCCTTCATATCAGAAGATTCTGCATCATGGGTTCAACCAACTGCAGATTGAAAATATTTTATAAAAACAAAGCCAATAAAGATAACAATACAACAATAAAAATAATACAAATTTTAAAACTACAGTATATCAGCTATCAACCTAGTGTTGGAGTGCAGAAAGTTGTTACCCCGGAATATGGTGCTTTGACATGCTGGGATAAAGAAAGAGCCTCAAGGTTTTTTTGATCTCTCCCTGTCCTCTTGTCTCTTGATTCTCTGTCACTCTCCAAAGCATAGGATAAAGCTGTTACCTTATTTGCCTGAAGTCCAGACTCACCAAAGAAGAAAATTACCCTTGGTCCTTTCCCTGAGTTTTCATTAACTTAACTCACATCACAGGAAGGAAGAGGAGTTTGTCAATACACCTGGACTAACTTTTGTCACAGACCATTGTCTTATAATATGATCCCATTCAGTATTTTAATGACAATCATTTGCCAGTCACTGTCTGCTCTGCAGGCCTAACAGACTGTCCCAGGCCATTGTATGTTCTCCAAACCCACTGCATCCTCCTAAGAATTATTTTCTCCTATACCCCTCACCAGCTCCTCTTTTCCTATGGAGTTGGGTATGTAAGCTCTGTAGCCTACTGGAAAATTAGGACATTACTCTCATGATTTCCTCCTGATGGATTTTGGGTGTGACCAGCACCATTGTGCACACAATAAGCACAAAATAGCTGCCGGCTTTGTCTTCCACTCCAGCACCAAACCCCTTCCCTCTTCCCTTTACAAGAAGCCTCCTGACTTAAACAGAAATCTTTTGCTTCTGCAAGGGCACAATTCTCCTCCCTGATTTCCATATTAGCATAACGGCCCTCCTTGATGGTATCAGCCAATCCTTGGTGCCCTATATAAGCTCTACCACCCCCACACCTGGTGCTGCCTTCCATTTTGAGGGCAGCCCTGGGCTGCCCATCACTTTGAGCACAGCCCAGCAGATTCTATTCCTTTAATAAAGCTTGATGGGTAACCAGCATCTCGGCTCACTTTCTTTCATTATGGTGCCAAGACCCAGGAAGAGTTTTGGCTGACGTTGTTGGGTGATCCCCTCCCTCAGGGTAATTGGTCCTCGGCTGCCCTTCCTGGACCTACCAAAACTGTGTCCCTCTGGGACTCTCTCCTTTTTGCCATTTAAAACCAATGCATCCAACATCGGCCTCAATTCAGGGTGAGTCAGTGCATCTGTCCTGCCTACTTCTATGAGTTCCCCCGACTACTCTCTACAACTCTGGTCTCTATGAAGCCCAGTTGCTTGGGGGAGGGAACTTTTCTCCTGCCCCCCACCTATTGAAGGACACTTCATTAGCTGGTCATGGTTTTTTTCTCTTGAAAAGACAGTGGACACAAAAGAGGATGCTCTTTGTTGGCATGCTTTTTCTACCAGGACTGACTGCCCTTTCTCACCCTCTAAATGGGATCCTCACAATCTAAACCTAGACATCACATTTTCTACTGTACTCCACACTCTACACCTCTGGGCTATCTCCTGGACAAGCTCTCAGCCTCCAGGGAGAAATCAAAACTCGAATGCCTCATTACAAGGGATCCCGGTGGCCACAGATGGCACTCTGGATTTAGATACTCTCAGAGATTTAGACAACTTTTGTCACCAGAATGGCAAAGGCTGGAGAGATTCCTTTATGTTCAAGCCTTCTTCTATCTCTAAATGCATTCTTCTCTCTGTCAAAATTGTCCGAAGTCTCACATTCTCCTAGCTCATGCTCGACCTCCCTTTCTGGACTTGGATTAATCTTTTAATCCATCAGACTACTCTGCTTCCCATATGAGCCACCTCAACCCTCTCCATATGCTCCAAATCCTTCACCAGCCCATCCACCTTTTCCCTCTCTTTGTCCTCAGCCACCCAACCATCCCCCTCTTCCTCTCCCCCTTCATCAGGTAACAACCCCGCCTCAGCTCTGGCTTTCTATAACCCATCCATGAAGTGGCTGGGATAGACAGATTGTCTGAGTTCATGTCCCCCTTTATCTTTTGGACCTTTCCCAACTGGAAAAATGGGATCTCTGAGATAACGTGATCAGACACTTAATTTACGGCTTCCAAAAGGCTACTAGTTCCTAACCCACCTCTCTGAGGCTTTATGTAAATACACACATATAGATCCAAACTCCCCTGCAGGCCTGGCCCTTTTACACTACCTCCTCCACTCAGCTTTCAAGGTTTTTAACAATAGAGAGGAGGAGGAGGGAAAAAATCATTTTAAAAGAGATCAGACCAAATACCAGCTCCTGGCTAATGCCATCCGTGGCTCACATACTCCAAAGCCAGCTGCCTCAAGGGGCAAGCCACCTGGGAACTGCTTCAAGTGCAGGCAACTGGGCCACTGGGCATGGGCCTGTTCTAACCCCAGGCTCCCTCCTGGGCCCTGTCCTCATTGCAAACAGCCAGGTCACTAGGGAGAGTGAGAGGGAGTGGCCCAGTCCCCAACCTTCAGCCTTTGGCTTCATGGCCATCCCTACTGAAGCTTCTCAGCTTTGCCCAGGAGGAGGACTGGTGATGCCCAAGACCTGAGGCCCCCATGGAGATCACCACACATGAGCCCAGGGTAACTCACCTTGTGGCAGCTAAGCTGATCTCTTTTGTCATTGATACAGGGGCCATATACTCTACCATCCTATGAATATGCAGGACAGACTAACAACCCTGTCCTCTATCACAATAGTAGGGGTCACGGGATCAGAATACCACCCATAGATCACTCAACCCCTTTCCTGCACCTACATCACATCTAATTCACACACAAATTTTTAATAATGCCTCAATGCCCAGCCCCCTTACTGGGATGGGACATTCTTTTCAAATTCAAAGCTACCCTTACCCTAAACATTTTAACTCCAGCTACAATACTTCTGTTATAGGCCACCCCAGACCTGGCCCCTGAGGCTTCCACCATCCCCTCCCCCTCAAACAAGGTTAATCCCTAGTATGGGATACTTCTTCTCCCTACATTGCTACGCACCATTCCTCTATCCTTGTTAAATTGCAGAACCCCTCTGTGTTCCCTAATGTCCCACAATACCCCATCGCTAACAAACACCTGATAGGCTTAAAACCCATCATACACAAACTCCTTTCTTCTAATTTCTCATGGCCTACCCACTAGCCTTTCAATACACCCATCTTTCTGGTTATAAAGCCTAACGGCTCATACCATTTAGTACAGGACTGACCCTGACACGTGCTGTTCCCAACAACTCACCTGGACAGTACTATCTCAGGGGTTTGGGGATAGCCCCCACTTTTCTGGCCAGGCCTTAACTCAAGACTTGTCTGAACTTCCTCCAACCTCTAGCACTTTAATACAATATGTGGATGACCTTCTCCTTTGTAGCCCCTCCTATGAGGACTCACAGGCCCACACTGTTGCTATCCTTAATTTCCTGGCCTCAAGAGGATATCCAGTGTCCCCCAGCAAAGCCCAAATTTCTTCTCCTTCAGTTCAAGAGTCTAATTTCTGAACACCCTACACCTACCACAAAGGATGAAATCCTTTCTTTCTTGGGGCTTGCAGGGTATCTTCACCTATGGATTCCTAACTTTGGCGTGCTAGCAAAAACACTATATGAGGCAACTAAAGGGGATCCTGACATTCCTTTAGATCCCACAAAGCCCATTCATTCTCCCTTCCAGCAACTAAAAGTTGCTCTCCTTGCAGCCCCAGCTCTATCCTCCCAAATCTATCTCATCCTTTTATCTTATACATCACCAAAACCCAAGGATAGGCAGTCAGGATTTTGGGACAAAAGGCAGGAGATATTTTCTCCCCAGTTACATACTTCTCTAAACAACTAGACACCACAGCTCGAGAATGGGCCCCTGTTTATGGGCCTTGGCAGCAGCTGCCCTTATAACACAAGAAAGCTCTAAACTAACTTTTGGACAACAGTCTAGACCTTTTCAGCCATAAGGCCAAGTCATTTCTCTCCCTTCTCCACCTACAATTTATTCACCTTACTTACATCAAAAACTCCCAGTTCTCCTTTAAACCTTGCCCTACCTTAAATCCAGGCACTCTCATCCCCAAACACTCACGACCCTTGGAGCATAATTGCATGGAGGCTTTAGACCTCTTTCTCAATCCCTTTCCACACATCTCCCTGCATCCCATTACATGGTTCATAGATGGGAGTGCAACGTCCACACCCACCCCTTGGGCAGGTTATGCCATAGTAAATCTAAAACAAGCTATTGAGGGTACACAACTCCCAAAGGAGGTTGGGGTTATACACTGCAGAGGACACCAAACTTCCAATGACCCCATAGCTCAGCGAAACAAACTGGCAGATCTAACTGCAAAACAGGCTGCTCAATCACCAGCCCACCTCCCCCCACTTCCTCTCCTGCTCAGGTCCTTCTCATGGCCTCTACACCCTTACCCCAATAAACACCTCAAGAAATATAACACCTCCAACAATTGAGAGCACAAAGAAAGGACAAGTGGTGTACTCTCTCTGGTTGCTATATCCTCCCTACCACACAAGCTGAGCAAATATTTTTTTTTTTTCCTTTTTGTCTTTTTTACTGACCGGCAACGGGATCGGAACCCTCGGTGTTGCGCCCGCACCGTGCTCAGCCAGTGAGCGGGAACTGGTCTCCACATGGGATCCGAACCCTCGGCGGGAGCGCCACCACACTCCCAAGCGGCGCACTCTCCAGTGCGCCACCAGGCCGGCTCCTGAGCAAATCTTTTTAAATTTCCATAATTTGGTTCATATAGGCTATGAACCCCTACTATGCCTTCTTTAGCCCTTATATTACTCTCCCCACAAAAGCAGATGCTATCTTCTAACCCTAGTACATACCTTTTCAGGTTGGATTGAAGCTTTTCCTGCACTTCAGAGGATGCTACAGCAATAATGCTTGCTCTCACCTCAGAAATCATCCCTCATTTTGGCCTACCTACCAATCACTCACTCACCTAAGGGCTGCCCCCTGCAAGCCCACAGGCGTCAGCCCCCTTGAACTTACGTACGGTAGACCCTTCACTCTCACACCTCTCCCTTCCAGCTCATCGCCTTTAAGGCCAGTATCTCTCTACTCTTTAGCTCATCAGGGATCTTCAGGAACAGGCTAACCTTCTATTACCTCACGCTTTCCCCATCATCCCCTCTGACTTTAAACTAAGCCTGGGACAGCAAGTGTATATTAAAACCCAAATCCCAAAGCCTCTCTCTCCATGCTGGGAAGGGCCTTATACAGTACTTCTAGCCACTTGCATGGCAGTAAAAGTACTAGGAAAGGCCCCTTTGGTATCACTTATCCATGGTTAAATGAGCACCTGAGACTTTGCCCAAAGAATCTGTTAACACCAAGCCAGAGGGATCCCTCTGCTCGACCCCCAACCCAATATCCCTTTACGTTTCATACATTTTAAGACTCACAAAACTGAAAATCTCCAGGACCTCCACTCTTCCCGCAATCCCAGAAGAAGGATGATCTTTGATCTTTCCCCCAGCTATTATCCTGTCCCTCTTGCAGGCCTGCTTCATGTCCTTCGCACAAGAGCTGCTCCAAGACTGGCCCCAACCTGCTATTGTGTATTTGCCATCATGGGACATGATAAGTATATGCCACCCTGTGTCCCTAACCTTTATTATACTACCAGTTCTGGTACTTGCTACAGGATTGGCCAATGCTGCCCCAAAGGAGTGTAACATTGTAAGAAGGTTTCTTCTGCACTCCTTTACCTCCTATCAGTAAGATGCTTCTTAACAATGTCATGTGGCAATGTGCCCTTTAAATTCTTTTGGCTCCCTCACCATTCACATCCTTCCCATGTTTTTCCTCCTATCTCAATGCCCCCCCTTACCTGGAACATGGAGGTTCCAGATCTGCAGGGATGATGCAGTCCTCGACGAATCAGACTGGTCCCTGAGCGACTCATCTGTCTCCCACTTCACAAGAAACTTTTTGTGGTCACCTCCCTCCCTGTTGATGCAGCCCGTAATGTTTCCACAAATGTTTCTTCATTTTCCTCTAATCTCACCTCAGTGGGGACTGTCAGTGCTACGTGGGGCCTGCCCACACTCTGTCTCACTAACACCACCAAATGCTACCACACACTTACCCCCTCCTCATCCATGCCCTAAAACCAAAACATAATTCCTTTGTAAAACTATGTTATCCTGTTGCCCACCCCCTAACACGATTTCTTGCATATTCATTTGGCTTGTCCCCTACATCACTATCCAGACAGATGGAGGGATGGAGACGGGACTTGGACTAACTTTGGTTCTCCACTCTCAGGAAGTGCCCCTGCTCCTGTAGGGCACTAATTGTACCTTTTAATTGGGGCAGGGATCGTTCCTGCAACTGGGACTGGCATAGCAGGCCTTGCTACTGCCTCTCAATTCTATCAAAAACTCTCAGAAGAAGTAAGTATAGATAGCATCTCTTCCCTCCAGAGACAGGTCACCTCACTTGTGACAGCCACTTTATAGAACCATCAGGCCCTTGACTTCCTTATATAGAACCATCAGGCCCTTGACTTCCTTATAGCTGAGAATGAAGGCACCTGTCTCCTCTTGGGGGAGGAATGCTGTTATTATGTAAATGAGTCCGGGGTGATCCAAAACAACTTGAACCATTAAAAAGCAAGCATTGATTGCTGATGCAAAGGGTTACAAAACACAAACACACCTGGGGGGGGGGGGGGGCACCAGTCATTGGACCTTCAGATACCCTGGCTTATGCCCCTACTAGGTCCCCTAACTGTGCTGGGACTCAGCCTACTCTTTAGTCCCTGTCTCTTTTGGTGTTTCTTTAATTTCTTGCAGGAATGAATGCAGGCTTTCACCAAACAAAAGTTCACCGAATTGTTCCTACGAGGAGGATATCAGCTCCTCAGAATCAGTGACCCTTCCCCAGAAGAATACAGCCTCCCCACATGAAACCAATACCCTGCCACCTAATTGTTTTACCCGCCAAGATAAATCTTTTATTTTTTCCATGTCTTCACCCATCTCCAGCAGGAAGTAGCTTCAGAAGAATGAGACCTTCACCCCTTTTTCCCTTCTCTTTATACTTAAAAGGCGGGAATGATGGATTTTGGACGTGACCAGTGCCATTGTGCACACAATAAGCACAAAATAGCCGCCAGCCTTGTCTTCCACTCCAGAACCAAACCCCTCCCCCCTTCCCTTTAGGAGAAGCCTCCTGACTTAAACAGAAACCTTTGCTTCCACAATGGCACAGTTCTCCACCCTCATAGTATAGTTTCCACATTAGCATAATGACCCTCCTTGATGGTATCAGCCAACCCTTGGTGCCCTATATAAGCTCTACCACCCCACACCTGGTGCTGCCTTCCATTGTGAGGGCAGCCCCAGGCTGCCAGTCACTTTGAGTGCAGCCCAGCAGATTCTTTTCCTTTACTAAAGCTTGATCGGTACCTGGCATCTCAGTTCACTTTCTTTCACCTCCGTGCTTTGCCCCTTACTCAGCACATTAAATAATAAAATTTGTTATGTCTTTTCTTCATATTGATCTAAATTTGTCAGTGATTTTTACTAGTGAAACTTCAGGGGTGAAGGGGAATTTTCTCCTTGGTCCCTACAATAGCACTTACATTTTATTTGGGATTGTAAGTACTCTAGAGATGATTTAAAGTATACAGGAGGATTGCATAGAATTTATGCTAATTCTATACCATTTTATATGAGACTTGAGCATCTATGGATTTTGTGTTGAGAGCAGTCCTGGAAACAATCCCCCATGGATACTGAGGAGTAATTGTATTAACACATGAATCCCCAATTTATGTATATTGCAGGCCCAATTTTGGGGGTCTATTCTTCATTGGTTACATCTCCAGCAAAGGAGAAATAAGTATTAGACTGACTCTTATATTCCCTCATGACTGAAAACCATTAAGAAATTGGCAAGAATCCTAAACAAACACTTGTTTGGGTTTCATCAATGTTCTGTACTATATAGATCAGGTTTGGGGGCAGCTGCTGCAACTATCTTTAGACAACTAGGCCAAGCAAGACATGAACTACACAATAGGTAGCTTCCTATGCTGACCAGGGATGTTACTATAGGCCTGGAAGTTCTAGATGCTAGATTGTCATAACACTTATTATTTTTATTAATTTCCAGATAAGGCTTATCTCAAAACAACAGAACTTCACTCTATAGACTTTTAAAGCATAGTTAGCTAGAAGAGATTTGTTTTATTTGTTTTGTATTCTCCCCTTTTAGGATGTAGACAATTATCCCCAATCACACACACGGTCTAAATTTCATTCTGTTTATTTCATAAGCTCTAATTGCAGTTGTGTAGAGACCTTGGCTGCAGGTTAATTATTCTAAAATAGTAAATTTCATTAATTAGCAAATAAAAGTGAAAGGGGATCCTTATTTTATGAAAATATATCATTTTCTTCGATTGAGATAGAGGAAAAATTCATTGTAATTATATAATAACAAGATCTAGGGAAGAAATGAAAAAGATCTAAGCCCAGATCTTCTAGGTGTCAAGTCTGTTTAGAGAAGAATAAATGGTATCAGCTACAGTTCAAAATAATTGTCAGTCCAAGCAGGAGCATAGAAAAATGAAACAGAAGTGAAGTAAGACACATGTTTGCCTAATGGAAGGAAGTGATTTTCTCTTGAAAAAGATCAGATCTTAAAGACCAAACTGTATGCCTTTAATCTTTTTCTTCCCTTCCCTTCCCTTCCCTCCTGTTTCCTTTACTTTCCTTTCATTCTTTCTTCCTCTTTCTTTCTCTTTCTTTCTTTCTTTCTTTCTTTCTTTCTTTCTTTCTTTCTTTCTTTCTTTCTTTCTTTCTTTCTTTCTTTCTTTCTTTCTTTCTTTCTTTTACATATCTATCTATAGAATGGAAAAAAGGTCTAATTTATAGATGGAACTAAGAAGAAGAGATAATTGAGCTGTTATTGGTTTGAAGAGTCACTAGAGCTAAAGAAAAAAAAAAAAAGAAAAATCTAGCAAAACATAAAAGAGAGGAACTCAGAGACCAAATTCATTAATGTCTCCTGAAGAGCTAAGACCAAATATATACACAGCAGTTCTCTTTAAGCTATAAATAAGTAATCAGTTATAAAGGCAATTGAGAAACATAATCCTTAATGATTGAATCTGCTACAAGATGGTTCAACATTTAGACGTATTTGAATGAGGAATACCTGGAAGATCAGTGTGTAATGCTCTTAGAATTATTAAATGTGTTTTAAAGTAATGGAGTTACTATGAAGGATGGCTTGAGGAATTTAAGTAAATTATAAATAAAAACACAAGGAAATGAAAAAAGAAAAAAAAAATCAAGTATTTATGAGAAGTATCAAGTATTATGAGAGAAGATGGTTAGAATTTGCTTAAATGGATGATGTATGCTTTTAGCAGATTCAAAACTCTTTGTTTTAATATGTCTCACAACAAGAGACTCTACAAGATAGAATCTGGAGAGCAAAATAGAAGGCAAAAGTTGGACCTGAAAACAAGAGGAAAGAGGACCTCCAGTTCCAGTGAAAAGTAGTGGTAGAGAAGGAAAGAAAATAAGAAGTAGCTTAAAATTATAAACATGTAGCTGGGCTTATTGACAGTAATTAGGGGAGGGGGCAAAGAAGCTGTAACACTTGACTTATAATTAATTATTGGAGGAAAAGATGTGTAAAGAAAGTATTTTTTAGGTAAAAAATTCAATAGCTGAGGTACAGTAAAATCTGAGGGATGATGACATGTTCCAGATGACGACATGCATTAAGGCAGCATCACCAGATGTTTCAATTCAGCAGTTTGTTGTGGAGGTCCTCCCATTGATACAAAAATAACCCTTGGATTAAAATAATAATCATAAAAAAGAGTGCAGAATCTGCAAGTAGGGAGACATGTAACTAAATATATATTGAGATCAGGCTGGTCATGAAGAAGAGTAGGATATTCTGACTGTGCAAAATGCAAGGCAATAAATAAACTGTCCTTAGAATGTTTCTTGTTATAAATGTTGCATATTCTACTTGGAAGGTGATATGGAGACAAACCCTGCATGTAGAGATTCTAGATATTTAAGACTCAAAGACAAAATGTTAATTAAGTGGTTTTAAATATGTAGGATGAGAACTAAAGGCAAATGGAAATCTCAAAAGATGGGGAGCTGGAGGATATGGGTGCTGCCATTGTCTACATTTTGCAAGAAGATACAAAGGATTTCAAATGCTGCCCTTTGAGAAGAGAGGGAGGATACTTTTATGGAATTCCCTTCTCCCACATTGTATGGGAAGCTTAATATTCCAATTAGCTTTTTGATATAAAATGGCTGGAAATGAGAATAAAATATCTTTATTTGAAGATTTTTCACTGCAGCTTTTTTTCAGGACTCTACTATAATTCATGATTGACAAAGATATTGGATGTTTGTGTTACAGTGTATATATTGGGTTTAAGGAAAATTGTTTTGCTTGGGATGATTATTGTATAACTTGAAAAATCATGATTTAAAATTTTTGTAGATATGTGTCTAGGCATGTGATAATCTTATAGCTACCCTAATGACCCTTGAACCTGTAAGGGAATTTGAAATCAGCAAAGAGAGCTCTAATGGTAGGATATGTATTGTTGGAACATAGCTTTCTAGGTTATCCATTATAGCCCTTAAGTGCCTTTGAGCTATTTTACAACTCTGTAAATTACAGATAATTGATAGCAATGCAAAATAAATTTTGTTTGTAGGTATGCAAATGAATTCTTTCAAGCAGTGAGACAACACTTTCCCCACCATGGAAAAGCCAGCTTTGCATCCATTTGCAAGCTTGTTTTAATATTTCTGATCTATAAATATGTCTGTTTTTGGGTTCTCCTTTGAACTAGTTGTGCTAACTGCATGGTTCTGTCATTAATACAAGTGAAATAAAATCCTTAACATGGGTTCATTTTATATCTATATGAGAATCCTGATTTTATTCTCTTTTAATATTAATCTTTTAACAGATTCTATGGGAAAGGAGGACAAATCAAGACCAAATAGGAATTAGATTAATTCAAATTAGAAGCATCCAAAGAAACCATAATCATTCTAATAAGAAAAAAAAAATCAACAAAGTTTAAAAATGAAACTCAGCCTCCATCTGTTATGATACCACTGGCTGAGACTGAAGAAACAAACAAGCATAAAGCAAATAGGTATAATGTTTGACTTCTAATGTCTTTGAAATTTAAAAGAGGATTTTCTTTTTATAACTTTAACTCATCTGTGAGAATCAAACAATATGAGTTTGATAGTGTTCAAATTCAAATTTTTGTTCATTATATACTTGGGCTCACTATATAATCTCTGGTAAATTACACTGAACAATGTAGTTGAAATAATTTGAAATATATAGTAGAAAAGACATTGAAGTCTGACTTGTGGTACAACAATTGAATTGCCCTATTTTAGAGTTTTCTTGTAGCATAACTTAAATTCCCCACCAATAATCATGCAGAAATCTCAGGGAACATTGTTAGAAGCCACAGGAGTGGCCTCATCAAAACCCACCGTTCTAATTAATGCCACTCTTATCTCTTTAAGAAAAAGGGAACAAAACATGGGAAATGTTGGAGGGTGAAGGGGTATTCTCATTGTACCCTCATATTTCTACAGAGCAGTAGTCCAGGGACTTGTTAGAAATGCTGATTCTTGGGTCCCCCACTCCAAACCCACAGAATCATTAGATGACTAATATGCAAAGTTATAGGTTATAACAAAACATAAATCATGCAATGAAAAATGAGAGAAGAGGTAGAGAGAAAAAGGAAAGTATAATAAGCTTATGAATTCTTGTATAGGCAATAAGGAGGAGTTAAAAGAAGCCAGTAGGTTAACACATCAGATAATAAAATGTTATGTAAAGAAAACAAGGGATGGAGAACATTAAAAATGGATTAAGAATATAGGTAAACACTATAAAAAATCTAGAGTTTCTGAAATATTCCCCCAAAATTAAAGAGCAAAGAACATATACAAAAAAAAAAAAAAAAGAAGAAAAGAAAAAAAAAATTGCAAGTGTTAGGACCCGAGAACTGAGAACCTGACTTTTTGAAAGCCCCTATCCTTCAGTTTTGTTTCTCTAAGTTTCATTCCTCTAAGTTTCTGTCTCCCCAAGTTTCTGTTCCCGTGAGCAAGCTGTACCCAGAATGGAACAATTGTAACCATCTTCCTGGGTTAGGCCAGATGCTAATCCTAACCCTATAAAAGAAGACACCCAACTGCCTCTCGGCGCTGATGCCATTTTTTGGCTCAGCCTGGCAGGTCCACTTGCCGTTTGCTAATAAAATCTTCTTTGCTTTTTTTTACCTGGCTAGCGTCTCCTTCCTTGGTGACCTTACAGCAAGTTAACATAATAAAGGTGACTTTAAAACATGATAAAATTGAGACCAAGTATGTAAGTCATATGGATAATTAATAATGAGTTTAACTTATTTAATACAAAAATAATTTTCAATTTATTTCATAAAGCAAGATCCAACTATGTGCTGTGTATGAGACATTCCTACAAAGAAATGATTTAGATCAACTACACATAAAGAACACCTGTATATCAGGCAAATGGAAACAATAAGAAAATAGGACTACTCTGCCTTATATCAGACAAAGTTGAATACAAACTGAAAACATTAAGCTTGACAAAGAAGGGCATGTTTTAATGCTAAAAGTCAAAGTTCAAAGCAAAGATGACAACTCTTGCACTAAATAATACAACAAGCACTTTTATAAAGAGAAAACTATAGCAGATGCAAGAAGACATAAATAGAAACTCTTAATCAAGAAAACATTAATATACCATTCTCAAGACATATCACCGGGACCAAAGAACATAACAAGGTAGTTCTTATATACCAGATGTTACATTCTAACAACAGAGAATATGCATTCTTTTTAAGTGTTCATTAACCCCTCACAAAAATTGACCATGTGTTAGGTCATAAGGAAAACCTCAGTGAGTTTCATAATATAAAAAAATTATAAACTGTGTTTGAACACAATTTATAAAACTAAAAATTATGTGCAAAAATGTAAATCAGAAAGATCCTTCCATATGGAAATTTAAAACAATAACCTCCCAAATCTTCTATTTAAAAACAGTGCAGTGAAAGAGAAATTGAAACCCACACATTAAACTTTTCTTTTCTTTTTTAAGTAGGAGCTTAGACCATATATTCTTCATTTCTAATACAGGCTTTTAGTGTTATAAATTTTTCCATAAGCACTGATTTGGTTATATCGCACATATTTTTATATGTGGTGCATTTGTTTACATTTGATTGAAAATTTTATTTCCCATAGAGATTTTCTCTTTGACTTAAGTGTGTTACTTAACTCCCAAGTGATTTCCATTAATTGATTTACAACTGACTACTGTTATGATTGGAGAACAAACATTGTATAACTTCAATTCATTCAAATTTGTTATGGTTTGTCTATCTTGATGAATATTCCATGAACTTTAAAAGAATGTGCATTCTTTTCGTTGCATGAAGAGTTTTGTAAATTGCAATTAGGCTATGTTGGTTGATAGTATTGTTGGAGCCTTCTGAATCTTACTGTTTTTCTGCTTATAACTTTCTGAAAGAACAGTATTGACATTTCCAACCATAAGTACAGGTTTGTGTATTTATCCCTTCAGTTTTATCAGTCTTTGATTCATGTATTTTGAAGTTCTGTTTTTAGGTGCATATTCGTTTAGGAATTGTATGTTTTCCTGGAAAATTAACTCCTTTATAATTAGATACTGTCACTCTTTATCCTTGGCAATATTCTTTGCCTTGAAACATCTTTGTTTTTCATTAAAAAAAATAACAAACTACATTTGTGTTTATGTTTAAAGTATCTCTTTTATTGATGTAGTTGGATTTTACTTCTTTATCTGATCTGTCCATCTTTGTTTTTAATTGGTATATTTGGACCATTCACCTTTAATGTAATTATTATGTTCTTGGGTTAAAATCCTCAGTTTGTCTAGGCACTTTCTATTTATTTCATCTATTATTTTTCCTTTAGCCTCTTTTTATCTTTTTAATGACTCTGCTTTATTCCCAGTATTGGCTCACCATTTATACTTGTTTTTAAAAAGATTTAGTAGCTACACTCTGGTTTACAATACATATCTTTGATAAATCAAAGTCTACCTCCACATATCCTATACAGAACTCACAGTCTTAATTCAAAATTCTCCATCCAAGCCTTTTTGCTATCTGGTCATACTTTAAAATTTTGCAGATACTATAAAAACACAATACAATGCTATTATTTTTGCATTAAAGAGTTATCTTTTAGAAGCAGTAAAATAAAAACAAAATAAATTTTTATTTACCTTCAGTTATGCCATGCCCATCATCTGTATTTCTTTGTATAGATCTAGGTGACTTAAATATCATATTAATTTCACCTAATGTAAACTTTCTTCAACATTTCTTGTATTAAAGATCTGCCGACAATTGATTTTGTTTTTGTTTGTATGAAAAATTATTTTTTTACTTTTAAAAGTTATTGTCACTTACTATAAAATACTAGACTGACAGTTATTTTTTCCCCAGCACTTTAAAAATGTACTCCATTTTTTTTAATGGCTTGAATAGTTCCAGGTTAACAATCTATTATAACTATTATACACTTTGCTTTGTATATAATGTTTTGTTTTGTTTTGTTTTCTGGTTGCTTTTAAGATTTTCTGTTTGTACTTAGTTTTCATCAGTTTGACTAAAGCATGTTCACCTGTGATTTTTTGTTTTGTTTTTATTTTTGTTTAGCATTTATTCTGCTTTGGCAATGTCTGGTGTCTTTGATCTGTGGTTTGGTATCTGTCACTAATTTTGGAAAATTTCAACCAATATTGTATGAGGTATTACTTTTGTCCTCTTTCTCTCTCTTCTCTGTCTGGATTCCACATACAAATGAACCTGACTGCATTACAAACAAATGACGTAACCTCCTGAAGGAGGCTGAAAATAAAATAACTCACTTAAGTAAGCTTGAAAATGGAATTTGACTACATTTTGGAAGGTGATCACAAAAGAAATATACAAAATACTCTACTTCATAAATAAATAAATTATTTTATTGTTCACAGGGTTATATATAGATTTAACAATTTTGAAAGTATTTTATATAAAGTACAAAGTATGCTAGGATTGAGTAAATAATATAATATAACATAATGTAATAGTAAATAATATACTTTGTATATAATAAGAGTTGTGTTTCTCCTCTCAGTAAAAGGGTTAAAAATAACGGGGAGGAAAGGCTAGAAGGAACCCTGTGGAGTTGGATTGAAATTAAAAGGATCATTGAAAAAAAAAAAAAGACTGTGGTGTATATACATAATGTGTAGTGGATTGAATTATGTCCCCCCAAGACTCACTGAAGCTTGAATTGTGTCCCCATGTTTTCTGTATTAGAAACGTGTCTCCCACTGTTACTGTTAAGACAGCGGTAAATCCTATTATAGTAATTGAAAGGTGGAGCCTTGAAGTGGTGATTAGATTACAAGCCCTTGCCATAGTGAATGGATTAAAAATGGTGGTCATGGGCATGGTTTGGAGGGCCTTAAAAGGGGAGCATGAAGAGTCTGCCTCTCTTTCTCCACTCTACCATTTTCATAATGTGATATTCTGCCATCACCATCACCACCACCGAGATGTGATCCCTGGATCTGGACTTCCCAGGCTCAGAAACTGTAAGCAATAAATTTTGGTTTTTTTTATAAATCACCTAGTTCCGGGTATTTTATTATAATTAACAGAAATGGACTAATATACAAGGGAATACTATTCAGCTATAAAAAAAGACATATCTTATCATTTGTAGCAACATGGATGGAACTGGAAACCATCATGTTAAATGAAGTAAGTCAGGCAAGAAAGACAAATACCGCCTGATCTCACTCATATGTGGGATCTAAAAAAGAGAGAGAGAAAAGCAGTTCTCATAGAAGTAGAGAGTGAATAATGGTTACCAGAGACCAGGAGGGGAGGGGGTTGGAGGGAGGAGAAGTCGTGGACTAAGGGGAACAAAACTATGCTATCTACTCTAAGTGAGTCATTGTGCAGTATATGCATGTATTGAAACAACATAGTGTACCTCACAAATATGCACAAAAAATATTAATTTTTTAAAAAAAAAGTATTTTCACTAGGAAACAATAAAGGAATTAGAAGGATCAGAATTAATTCTGGCTTATAATGTATATGCAGTGTCTTAATTCATTTTGTGCTGCTATAACAGCATATCTGAGACTGGGTAATTTATAATGAACAGAAATTTATTTGGCTCATAGTTCTGGAGACTGAGAAACCCAGGGCATGGCAGCAGCCTCTGCTCAGCATTTGGAGAGGGCCTTCTTGCTATGTCATCCCATAGAGGAAAACAGAAGGGTAAGAGCATGCACGAGAGAGGAGAGAGGGAGAGAGAGAGGGAGAGGAAGGAATTCATCATCATTTGGTAAGGAAACCATTCCCACAATAACGAACCCACTCCTGTGATAATGGCATTGACCCATTCATGAGAGCAAAGCCCTCAAAACCTAACCACCTCTTAAAGGTAACACCCCTCAATACTGTTGCATTGGGGATTAACTTTCCAACACATGAATTTTGGGGGACACATTCGAGCCACAGCAGACAGGTAGATAAACATATTAATAGATTTAGATATATGTGTATGTATCTGTTCAGAAATCATAGAAGTAAAATATACACCAGGAGAAATGAGAATAATATTTTTGAATAATAAAAAGACTTCTGGAACAGAGAAAACACAAGATGATCATGGAACATAAACTAAGGAATACTGAAAAAATTATGGCGTTATGTTTAGAGGCAACAACTTGAAGTGCTCTCAATGGCCAAATATGAGACATATGTTGTCTCAACAAAATATCCATGATTTCATTCAGGATATTGCAGGCCACATAAGGATTTAGCTGTATATATGCCATAAGAAGACTAGAGATCAACTGGAGGATCTTCAGCAGGCGAGTCATAATATTATATTTACACATACCTTTGGAAGTGCTGATGGAACAAAAGAAAAAACAAAACAGCTTCTAGAAAGTATAATTCATTGGATTTCACCTGGAAGCCGTAAGGAGTCCCAGGATTTTACAGGAAGCTGCTATGACAATTTTAACTCACAGACAAAATAAAGCTGAGTAAATCTCAGCTTCACCAGTCTGGAGAGAATGGGAAGCTCTGTGCATGCAGGAGAGGCTACCACTGCTGCGGATTTTAATTGTCTACATCTTTGAGGGAGATGATGCTTAAGAGCTCAGTTTTGCCTGTGAGGGAGCTTGTCTGAATTGTCATCAGAAAACAATGACTTCTCAATTGAAGGCTTCGAACCAGATACAAGGTTTGGAAGGGGATTCAAGAAAATTTAGTTCCAGGATTTTCCTCATCGATGTCGATGAGAATTGAAAACAGATAATCAAGTAAAAATTTGTTAATGATGCTATATGTGATCCATTTACTTATGATGATATATTCTATCTAATTATTACTTATTTAATGCTCATCGCATTGACATCATAACTCAGAGTTTGATAAATAGTAACTAAATGAGTGAAATTATCTAATTATGTAAAAATAAAAATCTCAATGCGACTTTATATGTACTTGATATGAGTATTTACCCTTATAAACTATGAAATGAGAAGGATCTTGGATTTCTTTTTAAAAATGTGACCCTGTACAAGACAGCTGCTGTACAGATGATAGAAATCTTTTTTTAAAAGTCTAATTAAATAAGTTTTATCCCCCCAAAGGAGACTTAATTTGTCCATTTGTTTGTTTTTATATAAATTAAAAAATGGGAAAAGTCAGTTTTCTGTGATATCAGTGGAAACACCACTTGATCCTTAGGCAGGTAAAGAAATGGGATTCATAAAATGGTAGAACTGAGAGCTCCGGAAAATGCAAACATTTCCCATCACATTAAAGACAGAAATTTAGTTTAAATTTAAACTGAGGTAACTTGTTTTATAGGACTCTGCAAAGTTTCCCTTGTGACTTGCAATAGAAATTTTAAATAAAAGAAAACCAAGAACTTCTGCAATAATTTTTATAGTTCATTAGGTAGGAAATTTAGTACTGCAACTGGAAATTTAGTACATGCAAATAACGATGCTTGCTCTATTGGTCAGCATGGGCATTTTAAAAAGCATTTTTTGTTTAGATTTGAGTTTGAAGTTAACAGGTGAGGTGACTTCAGCTTAACAAATTGCCTGCAATGCATTTTCTCACTATCTGGGAGAAAGTTTTGACTTGGACAAGAGTCATAACACACATCGAAGCAAAAAAAAAAAAAAAAAATGGCCTTTAGGTTTCAGACATCTAGATTTACAGTGAATCTCACCTGTTTATGTAAGTTTATTTCTGTAGTAGATTTGTCCTGTAAACCTGTGAACAAAAAGGTTTTTAATGAAGTAATAAAAACATGGCCATATTTTAACAGTTCAATGGAAAGGCAATGCTAAATTAATTAATTTTATAGGTGGCTTTTACCAGGGATAGAGAAACATACTTCCTCTGATGGATTACCACTTATTCTCTCTCACTCTATTCTTTGTTGATCTGGATGTTATTGACCTACAACCAAGTTCATACTTTTGGATTTCCATAGGTTTATTTCTGTCCAAGAAATATCTACACTCCTTTCTCTGGGGCATACCCCATAAGGGATTGTAGAGAGTTTATGCTTTAGCATTTTATTTCTTTTTAAAAGTACCACCTATCTGAGGAAACTGCACCTAGTGCCCAATAAAATACAGTATCGTTTCCACACCTGGTTAATAAATAGTTTGACATGTGTAGTTGTAAAGCTAGGGCTAATGTAGGAATCCTGCCAATGTAGCCCAATTGTAAAGCTACAAGACTATGCCAGTTGTCGAGTAAGGCAAATCATAACTACAGCCAAAATGTTTCATTATTTTAGTTAATGTTTCCACTTACATTGTCAGGGCTAGGGCTCCAACCCCTCAAACCCATTGTACAGACTGGGTCACCAGACCCCTCACATGTCAGGCTGGGTACCCAGACCCCTCACACGCAGGTTCATGCTAGGTAATTGGGAAAGATCCCAGGAGCTGTTGCCAGATGACATGAGCTCAGTCCTCAGCAATGGCAGCAGCAGCTTACAAGGCCAGCAGCTTCCAGGTCTGGCGGTGGAGGCAGTGGTGGTGGCCTCTCGAGGGTCCTGGGAGCCCTGGCAGCAACAGCCTCTAGCAGCAGTAGCGGCCTCCCCATCACCCCCTCCCCACCCTGGGGGGGCATCCCGGGGGTAGGGGGGTGCTGTGGGTCAGAGTCACTCATCCTTTATACTTAAGTCCATAACCCAGGACGCCTGGGTGCACATGCGCAATTACGTTAGACAATAAGGAAGGAACACCTGGGTGCACGTAGATATTTACATCAAATGCTTGGCAAGATTCTGAACATCTGAGGGGCCCTGACCATTTTCCTATATTTTCCCAGCAGTAGTTAACATAATTTTCTGTGGGAGAAACAATGTTTTCATCATGAAAAACCAAGCTATTTTGCATGTTTATATTTCTAAGAACAATGGATTATTCTTAATGCTTTTGATTAACAATAATCTACATTTGGAGTTCTTTATATATTCTGGATATTAGTCCTTTGTCAGATGTGTATTTTGCAAATATTTTCTCCCACTCTGTTGGTTGTCTTTTAGCTCTG